>NC_023998.1:544184-741603 GCF_002220235.1 Bathycoccus prasinos | reverse complement strand
CGGAAGTGGGTCAGGAAAGGGGAGAATTGTCTGTAGGTGAGTCCGCGGGAGGATTGAATCTCTCGCGCACGCGGATTTTTTTCGTCGCGACGCGCTCGAAGGAAATAAATCTCAAACGCGTGATGTTATTCGCCGAAGATGAGACCTCGAACATCGAGTGCAAGCGCGAATGCGTATATTCTTGGAATAGAAGTGGTTGTGGACTTTGTTTTCTGTGCATCAACGCGTCTCGAAATGCGCGCGAGGCGAAGAGAAATCCATTCGAGCATCAAAAAATCGAGCAAAAATTCCGCTTTCGCGCGGTGAACATTGCCTCTCAACGCTCGGTTGGAAGCGAAGCTACGACGACAGTAACGAACGTCACGGCAACGAACGCGTCGAGTTTAATCTTGGTTGACAAGCTGGGTTTATTTAAACCCGCGTTTGTGAGTCTGGAAGTTCTTTCAAAAATGTTTGGTTTATCCGCGGGAAAGTTTTTTTTTGAAAACGACGACGCGTCGTCGACATCCTCCTATAAACGAATGCTCGGGGATTCCGCGACGTGCACTTTGCCGTATATTCTTGGCCGCGCTTTTGTTATGGATAAAATTTGGAGAGCAAGAGCGTCGACGTTTGAGAAGAAGAATGGCGAAGATCAGTCTCGTTTTTTCGTTCACATGACGCAACACTACAAAAACGAACGACGTCTTGCGGCGAGTTTGTTTCTGAACAGGTATGAGCAAAATCATAGATCCAGACAAAATAGTCGAGCGTTGGCAACATTTCCTTCGCAGCACGGAGTGTTCTTACCGACAACTGCGTACGATAAAGATTACGACGAGTCGGATTGGATAGACTTCTTCGTGGACAACATGAAAATTTCAAAAGTCGCGCTTTGCAGTCCCACTCGCGTGGAAAGTCAAGCGTGGGAGAGAATAAGTGACGACGCAATGGACGAGATGGAAAGTGTTCCCGACGCTCGCCTGAAAACGTACCGAACCGTTATGCGACGCGAAGCTCAAAGCGCCGCCTTCATGAAATTAGATGCGCGCGTGCGCGCGGGATTGGGTTTCACGGAAAAAGATGCGATGATCGCGATGATCACGTTGGTGAAAATTAACAAAGCGAATTCGGCACTTTTCTTTTGCTCTTTTAAAAATACGTGGGGGGCGGATTTTTTCATTCCGGTGCTTCGAATTAAAAAAACAGTTTTCGAACTTGGCGACGCGATCGAAGAAACGTTGGCGAGTGCGTTGGTTAGTGGCGAGTTGTTTAGTTTTGAAGACGCTGGTAATCAAGCGCTTTTTTTCTCAAAGTTACAAGCGTGTGCAGAGGAAGAACCCGGGAGATATTTGCGAGTCGCGCATGCTCGAGCGAAGGAGATTGAAAAGCACATGATTTGATATTTTTTTTGTGAAATTGACGTCATTTTTGTGAATATTTACACCCTACGCGACTAATTTTTCGTCAGTCCAAATCGCACTCTTCGTGTCATAACACCATGTTGACGGAAAGAAAACGATACAAGATTGCGACTGTGATGAGTAAACACACTTATTAGGTTATCCAAACGATCGTTAGTCGAATCACGGATGTCACGCGCTCACGAGCGCGTGACAACGCGAGGGACAGATTTGAAATTTTAACAGAAATGGTTAAAAAACGAGACACGCGCGATCACCACGCATCGCAGACTCGAGCGTGTCGCTTGAACTCGCGCGTGAACAGTCGCTTGCTCCCGCGCTACGAGTTGGTTGAGTGAAAAGGAGATAAAGTACACGAAAAATGCTACGTTTTCTCAGTCTTTGCTTCCAGAATTGGATTCGAAGGAAAGGCACCTTTTTCCCTGGCGTCCGTCGAGAAAACGAGGGAAACGCTTTTTTTTTCTTCAAAAAAAACAAACACATAATACAAAAATAGAACACAAAAAAAAAGAGCGTTGTTTTAAACGTCTATTCAATCGAAGCTTTTAGTTGTTGTTACGACTGCCCGAGGTGAGCGATATCATTTGTTCTGCTTTTGCATCGTCTTCTTCTCTCTCTTTTCTTTTCCAGAAAACATCTTCTTTGAGACGATTCTCAAATCTCAGCAACTCATTTCTCATGTTCGGGGTTCTCATGTTCGATGCTCTTTCTCATTCTCATGTTGACCAAAGTGACTTTTCTTTTTACAATTACACCACAATTCACAGAAACTTGTTTCGAGGCGAGCGCAGATGCATCAAAAAGGCACGCACTTGCGTTTTGATTCCTCGTCACCGTCGCCGCCGCAACAAAAAAGGAAACACGATGCGATTACGCAAAACACCACCACCAAAAAAGCCGCGAACTCTGTATTGAACTCTAATTTTGGTGATGATGGTAGTGGTGGCGGCGGTGGCGACGACGACGACGACGACGACGACGACGACGACGATGATGATGATGATGATGGTGATGATAACAATCCGCAGCAGAATCAAGTTGTGTTTGAACCGGATCAACTCGATTTGTTTATGAAGCAGCGAGTGGGTGGTCATGCGGTTTCGTCGTTTCTTAACGACGTTCTCTGCGAAGATCGTCGCGGTCCTGTGCAAGGAACGCCGGAATGGTTCGAGCATCGTCAGGATAAAATTACCGCGTCAAAGTTGCATGATCTTTGTCATTCTCCTATTGCCGGCGCGTCGAATCAATTCGCCGAAGAAGCAAAAGCGCACGGCACGAAGCACGAAGGAAAGGCGCGAGAAGTCTGGGCTAAACTCAATAATAAAAAAGTGTATATTCCGCCTGCTATTTCTGCTGGGGATGAAGAAATATTAGGGATCCCCACGTCCTGCGATGTCCGTAATGCGCTGTCCGCCTCCGCCGACGGCATCACGCACGACGGGTGTTTGATGGAGATAAAATGCCCGTATCTGGCGAAATGGACAAACATCGTTGAAAATCCGCAGAATATATCGGAGAGATACAGATATCAAATTCAGTTTTCGCTCCACGTCTTAAATCTTAAGAAGTGTCATCTCATTCGCTACCTTCCGCCGGGTGGAAATAAAAGAGGAGAGGTTCCCAATGACGATGTTAATGGCGATTTAGTTGTAACGACTATAACTCGCGATGAGCACTTCTTTAACCAAATCTTGGACGACGACGGTACGACCATCGGTCAAATCGTGAGCAGAAAAGCGCTGGAGCTCATGAATAAGAAAAAGTACATCATCCCTCTTGATCAAGTTGATTTTGACGCGTTTCGTTCGCTCCTCGAGAACATCGAACGTGTAGATTTGATAGCTGGCAAAGCCTTTAGAGAAAAGTTTGCCTCGTCTTTCAGCGCGACGCCAAGGCGAAAGAACAAAGTCACCGGGTTTGATGGAGGCGATTGGTGCTCCGACGCGTTTTTGCTTGTTTTCAGAGATCGAGACAATTTTGAAGCGCTCACGATGGACGACGCGCGAACGTATCTCTCGAATGCAGCCAAGGAGTCTCGTCGTGTTGGTGTCGTGACGACGATTCAAGTTTTGTCTTGTTGTAACGACGGGTTTCATCCGGGCAAGGATTTTGCTCTTGGCCGCAACGCTCCTCGTACTTTCTCCGAGACTATACACATTTTGCTCGACGAGTTTTATGCCATGACTGTTGATCGCGCGAGCCGTTACGATAAATGCGCAATTTTAGTGTGCAATTTTTTACAAGTTGGTCTTGTTATGCGGTTTCTGAGCGGCAAAAAAGAGAAATGGATTAAAAAGCACGTTACCGAGGAATTGTCTTTCCCGCAGTCCGATTTGTCTTTCCCGCAGTCCGAGCACTTCAAAATCAGCAACAAAAACGAAACGGAGAGCACGTTTTTTAAAATATCCAGAAAAGAACTGAAGGAACTTGCAACGACGCGTGTGGAGAATTTTAGTTCGTTGGTTCTGCCTCTCGGCTTCGAGTTGCATTTGCGCACAAGTTTCGCGCGCAATCTGTTAGAGCAGCAGCAGCTCGATGCGTTGCCCAACGTGTTCGCGTTACAAATGCCACACCCGACAGCGCACGTGTACGACGAGAACCCCGCTGCTAAAGAAGACTACCACAGAGCTGTTTTGGCTACCTTCAACGTCGACGACAAAGTATTGATGCAACGAACAATTCGTCCTCGCCCGCTCCAAGTACTCTCTGACGAGCAAAAAGCAAACGTTCTTGCAAAACTCGAACTTTTCGTTGCGCACATGAAAAAGGACTCCGACGACGACAGCACATCCGCGAAATTTAATTTGGATGATGAACAGATTAAAGTCGTCGAGAAGAATGTGAAAGAAGTTTTGGCGGGTAACTCGACGTTGGCGGTGGTTGAGCCGTGCCGCACCGGCAAAACGCGCATTACGCTCGCGTTGGTGTGTTTGTTCCTCGATGTGTTCCTCGACGGCGTCTGCGAGAAGCAACGCAAAAAAGCGAAAGTGTTGTTTGTGTCTTCCGTTAGCGCGAGTGCGTTTCAGAATGAATTCTCATCTTTCTGTGCCGCGTTTGCGAAGATTGCTGGTATGGCGCGTCTCTGTGTGAACTCCATCGACGAGAGAATTGTCTGTAACACGATGACGAGTTTGCAGAAAGCGCGCAAAGTTCTGGTTACTGATACTTGGTACGCGATCGTCGTGATTGACGAAGTGCACGAGACGTACTCGTTGTCGCAGCATGCCGATCCAAAGACAGAAAACAACTCTTATTTTCGTATCGCGGAAAGCTTGCGCGGAGGGTTGAAGATTTGTGTGACCGGGACGCCAATCGTGCGCGGCGTCCGCGACGTTTTTTTCTTGGGACGCTTGCTAGGTTTTGACTTCTCTGAGTGGGACAATGACGAAAATACTTTTGTGAGTGATTGCGCTTCGCGCGTTGACAGGTTGCTCATGGCTGGCGTTGCCGATGATCCGAACGCTCGGAGCGCGTTGACCATGTTGGAGAGTTACTTTTTCACTCCGTGCGTTGCGCGTGTGCAAGATCCTCTCCACGTGAACAACAAAATCGTGTTCGAGTTTGACAAATCGTGGTTTCCCGCTCTTGGCGATGACGGTGATGTCGATGATGATAATGGGGATGGCGATGATGATATTGGGGATGGCGATGATGATATTGGGGATGGCGATGATGATATTGGGGATGGCGACGACAAAAATTTTAAAGCGCCTTACGATTCCACTACTCTTTTTCTGGATACGAAATGGATATCAAACGAGTATTTCTTACGGGCATACTGCTCGCGTCTCTACGGCGCGCACCCGCAACTCGCTTTGAATTTTCTATATCAGCACCTGTCGGACGTTGAAGCCAAGTTATCCGCACTTGGCGTTTCGCCTCTCAATATCCACAATAACGATGCTGGAAATGATGATGATGATGAAGATGATGATGTTGATGACGATGATGATAGCGATGAGTCCGACGTTGACTTAAACGATGATAATGAAGGTGATAATAATGATAATATGATAAATGACGATGATAATAACGATGATGCTAATAATGAACAAATTGAGTTGTTGAACAACGAGCGCACGAAATTGTTGAAATTGATTTGCGACATTCAGCATGCACCAACGGCTTCGCTCTCAGATTCTTACGTCGCTCCGGCACAAATGGCGTACATCGTCGACGCCGTGTGCGAACACGTTACAGCCGAGCGCAAGGTTGTTATAACGTGCGAATATCTCTCCGCGCTTGAGAAATTTCGACAAATTCTCGTGCACAAGATTCCAGAATTACAGACGGATTCAGATTCAACTTGTTTGTTTGATGCGGCGCACTTCGAGACATCAGAGAAGCGAACGAAGGTTCTCGAGCGCTTCGCCAATCCCAACAGCAATCTTCGTGTTCTTTTCGTGTCGTCTTCGATTGGAAGCGCTGGTGTTAGTTTTAACGTCGCGCACGAACTGATTATTATGCAAGTTGGTTGGAAAGCGTCGCTGGAGGCCCAGATGTCGCATCGGTTAAGTTCGCGGCGCGATTCCAACGATTCCAACGACGAGCGCCGCGTGACGACGCTTGTGACGAGTCTTGCTGATTTTATTCGCCTCGTAAGCTTCTTGGTATATGCCGAGGTTGCGGTTTTGTGCAAAGTGGGTAGCGTTGTTTGCAGTGACGAACGTTTTAACGCGCGCTTGCGCGTGCCTTGGTTTTTGACGCGGTTGAACGAAACGAAAGAACAAGAGTGTACTGCCTTCTTGCGCTCTTTTTTCAAAACTGCCATTGATGCTGCTCGCGCCGGCACCCACAGCGTCAAAGTCACCGAAAACGAAAACGAAAATACCGTTCGGTTGGAAATGAGCGACGTCGAACTTCGAAAGATGCTAAATAGCACTTCACCCCCCACACTCTCGAAGCACTCTCGTCCAGCGAAGCATTTTGCCGGGAGAGGTCGGCCTGTCCGCGGAAACAGTAACCGAGAAAGAGTTGCAAGCGGAGGAGGAGAGCGGCAACAACGTCAGAGGCAGGACAGAAAGAAAAAGGATATCGATAGCACTTCGCTCGTCCTTCGAATACCGCCGTCGCAAGACAGGAAAGTTGAAACGAACATTAAAGCAGTACTTGACTTGCTGACTTCTACAACGGCCCAAAATGATGCCGAAGAAAAAAAAATTATTGGTGCGCACACGTCTTTTGTCGAGGTTTCATTACAGCCTCACTTGGTCGAGTTTTCCGCGTTGCCAGCAAACACATCCGGCAGAAAAGTTGTTCAACGTTACGTAGATGACATAGTCGGCTCCCGAGACTACACGTGTGAACGAACGAACGATAACACGTACGATTGGTATGCCCAGTTCGTGTGCGCTGAGTCGCATTATTTCCCGAACGAAACAATCAAGAAGCTCCTGAACGAAAAGAAGGGAACGAATCGTAAGTGTGGTCCGGAAAGTGCATTTCTTCGTCCTTCGATGACGGATGCTTCATTGCTGTTGCTGTGCGAAACCACCGGCTACAAATTAGTCTCTCCTTTTCGCAGCGACATGGCGTTTATGCACCTGCATGTAAAAATCTTTTGCACCCCGGCCGGGGTAGCGTTTGATCCAGTTTCGAAAAAATTGTTCCTTCTCGACGTGCACGTCGATTCGATGCTCACGCTCGACGGCGCGCTCGACTCTGCGCGCGAGTCTCTTCTCGTGAAACGCACGGAATTAATATATGCGCTCGAAATATTCGGACTTGAGCGCGGCATTTTGGTCGACGTCGGCATCGACCGCACTTCTTCGGTTCCGGTTCGGACGATGCGATTGGTGTACGTTACACGCGACTCGGCCGTTGACGTGTTCGGAGATAAACAACAAAATGGTGAGAGAATACTTACTCCTGCCAAATACGTGAAAAAATGGGGTGCGATTAAGGAGAGAAAAAAGTGAGCTTTGATTGAACATAACGCGTGTAATGTAAAATATTTCAGTCTCTTCAAAACTTTCTTTTCTTATATGATCTCGGTTCCGGTTTGCCCTGCTTTTTTCGCTTCGCGATGTACCATCTGCGATGGGCCACCTTTTTCTTGCACGACTCGCATTTCCACCACTTGTCGCCAAAGACCGGATCTGTTTGTGCGGATATCGCGCCGCGTTTTGTGCCTCTTGCGTCGCAGTTCTCGCAGAAGTTGCTTTCCTCGAAATTCTTCTTCTCGATAGCCTTCGTTCGGCATCCTCGACAGCACGCTTTCCCGCTCCTGACGTCTCCTTCTCTCTTCGGGAACACATACTTTTTTCCTTTAATCGGCTTATCGCAACCCGCGCACTTTAAGTTCAACGCTTTCGTTCGGCATCCTTGACAACACGCTTTCCCGCTCCTGACGTCTCCATCGATTTTCGGGAACACATACTTTTGTCCTTTAATCAGCTCATCGCAACCCGCGCACTTTAAGTTCAACGCTTTCGTTCGGCATCCTAGACAGCACGCTTTCCCGCTCCTGACGTCTCCTTCTCTCTTCGGGAACACATACTTTTTTCCTTTAATCGGCTTATCGCAACCCGCGCACTTTAAGTTCAACGCTTTCGTTCGGCATCCTTGACAACACGCTTTCCCGCTCCTGACGTCTCCATCGATTTTCGGGAACACATACTTTTGTCCTTTAATCAGCTCATCGCAACCCGCGCACTTTAAGTTCAACGCTTTCGTTCGGCATCCTAGACAGCACGCTTTCCCGCTCCTGACGTCTCCTTCTCTCTTCGGAATCACATACTTTTGTCCTTTAATCGGCTTATCGCAACCCGCGCACTTTAAGTTCAACGCTTTCGTTCGGCATCCTCGACAACACGCTTTCCCGCTCCTGTCGTCTCCTTCTCTCTTCGGGAAACGATAACTTGGTCCCTTAATCGGCTTCTTGCAACACACGCACTTTTCGTTCAACGCCTTCGTTCGGCATCCTCGACAGCACGCTTTCCCGCTCCTGGCGTCGTCATCTCTCGTCGGGAAAATACATCTTTGTCCTTTAATCGGCTTCTCGCAACCCGCGCACTTTAAGTTCAACGCTTTCGTTTGGCATCCTCGACAGCACGCTTTCCCGCTCCTGACGTCTCCTTCTCTCTTCGGGAAACGATAACTTGATCCCTTAATCGGCTTCTTGCAACACACGCACTTTACGTTCAACGCCTTCACATGCTTCTCGTCGACCAGATCGCTCATCTCTTTGTCTTCTTCGTCTTCTTCGTCTTCCTCTTCTTCCTCGCTCTTTTCCCTCTTTTCCCTCTTTTCTTCCTCCTCTTCCTCGTCGTTTTTCTTCCTCCCTTCGCGACTCCTTTCCGTCCCTTCCAGCAACGGTCCAAACGGCAAACACTTGCCGCCGCAATTGCCGCCGCTGCACATGTTTTCCCACTTGTCTTCGGCGCGTGTGCGTGTTTTTATGTGGATCTCTTTACCTCGGACTTTTTTTTTGCCCGAAAGCGAGCGTTTTTTTTTTATTATTTTTTTTTGAGACAAGACAAGACAAGACAGTTGCGGATTTCAAAACCTCGTACTAAAATAATCTAAAGTACCGACACGCTTGGACTATAGCAGCGAATGTTAGTACGCTACCGATGACGGAGAAGACAATGACTAACTCGAACGACGACTGACTACCTTCCAATCCATTTCTAATGTTCATCCCGAACACACCCACGACGACGCCGAAACCGGACAAGCATAACGTTCCCGTCGTTAACAATAACTCTAACTTAATAAGCTGGTTCCGCTTACTATCCAGTTCAATCTCAATCAAATCTTCCATATCGTCGATATACTCGTTCAATTGTTCTAAATTTCTAAACGTCGAATCGATATGAGTGAAATACGTTTCGAACAAATCCTCTACTTCTTGTAAATCTTTATCTTCGTCCCAAACCTCGCCGTTTGGGCCGATGATTTGAACCTGTCCGCTGTTCACGTTCGGAGAATTTTGCATTTGGTTTGGTGTTCTTTTGAACGCGCCGTGTTTTGTCTGAGCTCTTCTCTCAATCTCCGAGTCAGGTACAAATCTCTCATATCGGAATCATCATCCAAGTAGCGCTGAATTTCCTCTCGAACTTTCGAGACTCGCGCATTGATCCGAACCAATCTATTCTTCACGCGACGAACTTTTTCGAGGTTGGTCTGGTTAACGTCTTGTCTCAACTTTTCCAATTGCGGTTTACCTTCGCGTTCGACTTTATCGGATTCGACTTCGAGCGCGTTACATACCATCTCTAAAGCGATTTCGAGCGCAATCAATTCAAACGGCAACGTCTCGTCCGAACCACCTTCGGAGGAAAACTCCGAGCCTTCCGGCGTGGGTCCGCCAAAGGTATCGAACGACGTGCGATGGTGGCCACCTTCGTGACCTTTCATCTCTTCTTCGTCAAAAGACGTGTAACCTCCGCTATTCGAAGGCTTGCGTTCGTGATGTTCTTTCTCTTTATTACTCTTCTCTGCGGCTTCGTTCAGAGCGAAACTGGAAAACGTTTCCGGCATATTCTTCTTCACCTTGTCTTCTTTTTGAGAAGACTCTTTCATTTTGATCCGCCTTTGTAATCGACGCTGTAACTCGGGAATGTATCGCTCGACCACGGCGGAATTCCTCGAATCTGGGCAGATGACTTCCTCGGCCGTGATTAAGATTTTAATCTGCTCCAAGTTGACGACGATGGATCTTTCACGACACCAAATGGATGTCGAGTAGGACGAGCTCATCGCCGGTTCGAGTACTCTTAAATCTCGAATAGGAACCCGAAGCATGTGCGAAATTTTGTGCTTCTCAATTGTCAGCTTCGTCAAGCGTCCAGTTGAATCCACTCGAAGCTACCCTTTGTTGTTCCCGAGTTTCGGGAAAGTGGTGGTGAGGTTCTTGTGATGTCTCGGAGACTCTGGATCTTCCGAAAGCGATATCGCGACGTCTTTCAACTCCGTGTAATGTCTCTTCTGAGTCTCTATGAGTGCTACCTGTGTCCATCTAAATGTTTATGCCCGCTTTCCCGTCTTCGAACTTGTTCTATTTGCAATCTGTCGAATTTAAATACGCCGTCGCTTGAATCTAACTTGAGGGACGCCTTGAATGCCTGCTTCATTCGTAAAGAAGAGCTCGAGAGATCACCGTTGCTCGCACTGCCGTCCTCATGGCTTAAATTTTCGTGCACGTGCACGTATTCACCGTCCTCGTGTTGAAATCCTCCGTCGTCGCTTTCTTGCACCGGATTCTCCGGGCGCGGGATCGTTTCTTCATTCCACTCGGGAATTCGCGGAAGCGAGTGGAAATTGGTTGGCTCTTCGGTCTCGATGACGACCATATCCGAAGCTATCGGCGCGCGACCTTCCAATTTCATGAACTTACTCTCACCTTCAGGAATCTTGGCTTTCTTTATCGTATCCTCCATCTTCGTCCTCTCGGATTCGGCTTTGATGAAATGATTTCAAGCCGCTCGCCAGTTTCTCTTCACGCGCGTCGTCTTCCTCGTAATCTCTCTTATTCTTCTCCTCTTATATCTTTCAGTGCAATTGCTATATCTGCCCCAACTTCCGCGTTGTTCTTAACAAGAGCTATGTTTGTGCTTAAACTCTTTCCTTTCGAGAGCTCGACGATTCGTTTGAGCAAGAACGGCGTGACATCGCGTCCGGATATCCTCCGCCTCTTGGCTTCCCGAATCGCTTGCGTCGTACAACGCTCAATCTCAGCACCAGTCGCTTTTTCGTACTGTTCTGGTACTGGAACGGCAAACAATACTCCACTGTTCAATCGCAGAGCGTTTCGCGCATCGATGAGATTTGCCGCTTCCTCGGCCGAGTTTACGAACGTCGATGGTTTAAAGCCTGAATCACGAGTAAAGAAAGCCGGAAACGCGGTCGTCTTGTACCCAACCGTGGTGACACCTAACGTTTCTAAAACCTCTAACGTTTTTCCTATATCTAAAATAGATTTGACTCCCGCGCACACCACGACCGTGTTCTTCGCACGAGATAGCTCGATGAGGTCGCTCGATATGTCAAAAGTCGTCTCTGCGTTTCGATGAACGCCTCCGATGCCGCCCGTAACAAAAACGGGGATTTTCATCATGTCTGCGATTAATAAAGTCGCCGAAACCGTAGTTGCACCAAGTTTTAATCGACCAAGTGATGATTCCGACAGCGACGCATTCGCCAAAATCGGAGCGATATCTCGCCTAGAGACTTTTTGAACATCACCCCTAGCTCCTTCCTTACCTAACTTATCGATTTCTTTTCGCGTGAGTCCAACTTTGACGTACCCGTCAATTATGGCAATTGTAGCTGGTACACATCCTTTTGAGGAGATGATATCTTCAACCTCCATGGCACACTTGCAGTTCTCCGGGTATGACATGCCATGCGAGATGATTGTCGACTCGAGAGCGACGACCGGAATGTTGTTTTTTAATGCGGTTTGTACTTTATCGGAAACAAAGATACGCGTTGACAAAGACGACGACGAAGTAGAAGAAAGACTCGAAGATGAACACAAATGTAAATTTAGTGATGATATCCTTCGTCGTGCAGCTGCTACCGCCGGCTCCACCGCAGGGGGAGACATCGTGGATTGATTTTTCACTTTTGTAAGTTTGAGGAGATATTCAAATTCGTCATAGCACGTCATAAAAACACATATCAAAAACATGGCCGCAGGGAACGGTAATGAAATGAGCGCTGTTGTCTTGCATAAATGGGCATCTCCTCCTTCTTCGAATCCTTCTACGTCAGACCTCTCCTTCGACTTGGAGTGCTTAAAAGTAGAAACCTACTTACGACTCGCCGGCATACCGCACGAGACGGAGGTCTGTCCCACGCCGTCATCTTCGCCATCATCGGTCCTGCCGTGTTTGGAAGCTGGCAACGGAGAGTATGCCGTCGTCGGTGGTTTGGGGGATGAAATCAAAAACGATTCAAAAGTCGCCACGTACCGCATATTGCACCACTTGAAACACGAATGTCAGAATCTCAACGAAGGGCTCTCTGAGACAGATAGAGCACGAGATGTGTGCTTTAGTTCCATAGCTAACGGCATTCTCAAGGAAGCGTGCGAATATTTCACGTGGACGAACGAGGGTACTTTTATAGAGAAAACGCGACCTATGTATGGGAGTAAGTATCCTTTCCCGCTCAATCGAATCGTCCCGAACAAATGGAGAGAGAAGAGAGGTGCGCCAACGTGCGACGAGATTAAAGCGCGAGTGATTGCGAGTCAAGCGTTCGACGTCATAGAAACGATGCTGCCGGACGATACTAACGGAAGCGATAAGTTGTTCGCGCTGGGTTCAAATACTCCTACAAACTGCGATGCGGATTTGTTTTCAGTGTTGTACTACGTCGTATTTTCAAACGCGACGGAAAGTCTTCGAGGTGAGCTCAAAGCGTACCCAAAATGCATCGCGTATGTTGAGAACGTAAAGAAATACGTGCAAGCTCGAAAACCTTTGAATGCGGGAGAAGATGACGGAACCAATGTAGATGGGAAGAATATTGATCCGACGACTTGGCGCGACGGAGCACGACGGAAGAAACAACAAGGGTGGGTAGAAAAAGAGGAAAAGAGGAAGCTTTCGCCGGAGGAGAAGAAAATGCGCCGTCATGCAGTGTATTCAGTTTTATTTGCTCTTTCATCGGTAGTTGCATTCGTAATGTTCAGTCCTGGAATGACGATGGTTGTGGAGATGGATGATTTAGTAGAAAGCGATAGTGGTGCGTCATCGAACGCGATAGAAGAAGATAAAGAAGAAGGGAGCAATGAATAATATAGTATCGTGGCTTATTTTCATTTTTCAATATATCTATTACAACTGCATCGCGAATTCAATCACCGAGGTGACTTTTTCTGGTTCGACTGAGCCGATCTTGGCCTCTACAATACCATCGATTACGTGTTCGAGTTCGGAGAGGTAGCTTCGCATTTCCTCGGGCGCGATTTCTCTCTTCGCTCTTTCGCGAAGATACTTCTTTATGCGCTCTTCACAGACGCGTCGACGCAGTCGCAAAGAGAAGAATTCCCGACTCGTTTCCCATTCAACGACTGCTTTGATTGCCCTCTTGTGAAGCATGACGCCCGGAGTATCGTGTAAAGCAGCGAAATGAACGGCGAGTTGTTTCATCGTCGGCGTGAGCTGTTTCTGGAGATGACTGTTGTGTTCTAAGCTTTTCACCGTTCGACGCATCGTCTTTACCAAATCGTCTTTTCGAAACTTGATATCGACGATACCTTCCGGTTCCAAAACGCCCCCCTTGGCGCCATCGCTCGCGTAGAACTCCATTTGTTCGGGGTTGATGGATGAATCAATTACTACCCAGGCACCGCCGCGCAACTCGCCGCCTCGAGGAATGTAAACGAATATCGGCTGCTTGAACTCGCGCAGCGCGTCGACAATGCACGCGCCGTATTTCAAAACCTCTCCGTACATGTCGCGCAGGCCTCCCGCAAATCCTCTCCAATTTGCAAATATAATCAGCGGCAATCCTTCTCGGTTCATATCTCCAATCGCTTGCGCGGTTTTGAACGCGGAATCCGGGAACCACACCTGCCCAGCTTGGGTCTCTTCGCCAATTTGAGCGCCAGGAAACGCCGGGTCAGCCGGTATCGTCTTGTTCACCATTCTCGTTTCAACCGCCACGCACCCTATGGGTAATCCTCCCAATCTCGCGCGTCCTGTGACGACAGTTCTACCCCAATCTTGCATGACTTCCGTGAACGAGTTCGTATCGAAAAAATCGCGCAAAATCTCGCGCGGATCGTACGGCGACTTGGTAGCTGCCGGATCAAACCTCAAAGTTCTGTGGATAGAGTCACCGCCACTTTCGAAAGCATCCGCGTCGTTATCGAGATAGTAAGAAAGTGCTCCGCCAATACTCGCCGGAACGTACGATAGCCAATTTAACACGGCTTTTACGCCCTGAACGTCATCTGGAACAACCATATGAGAAACGCCGTTCGAACCCATCACTTTTGGGCCACCAATTTGCGCGTTTGAAGTGTATACATCTCGTCCTAAAACTTTGTTCAGAGCGCTCGCTCCAGTTAAGATGAGCGGCGCCTCTTGGTGTTGCACGACGCGTTGGCATAATCGCGAGCAATACGCGCCAATGCCTACCGAGCGCGCGGTAACGTATGCAATAGTTACGGTAGATTGGTATGCGCGAGAGGTCGCGGAAGCTATTTCGCCAGAACCTTGAAGGCACTCGACACCTTGTCCACCGCAAATATCCGTAAGCGCGTAGCGAACTTCGTTGTTCTCGAGTAACCGCGTTCCTTTCACGCGTCCATTTGCACCGAGCATCTCGTAATCATCTTCGGAGAGGTAAATGTACTTGAATCCTTTGCGCGGATCTTTTTCGTCTATCCAACACACTTGAAATGCAGCTTTCACGGCTTCGTCGAGGCCAATGCGTGCACCAGAGTTTGCCGAGACGTAGACACACGGTATGGCCAACTCAACTGCCAAGTCCATGGCGGCTCTGTACACGGCGTCTTCCGGCGGCGAAAGCGAGCCGGACATGTGCGTTATATCATTTGACACTAATATAATATCTCTTCCATCGGGATACTCCTTCGTATTTAACGTGAGCTTCCAGCAAACCATGCCGCAATCGTTATGACCGGCAGGGCGGTTCGCTGGCACAAGCTTTCGTTTCTGACCGGGCAAGATTTCTAAAATCGAGCCAATCGACGATCGCGGTGACGTCGGACCATTATTGCCCAATACGCCGCCTGAGTAAGAGCCGCCTTGAAGCGCGAGTTCAACAATTGACGAGATACAGCCACCTTCTTCGTGGAGCACGTTTGCAAAAATCTCCGGGAAGTCATACACGTACGTTGATGATAAGTTTTGAGCAACCATTCTTTTGCGTTGCGTAACGTTCAGGAGCGGATGCGCTTCCGGTACACCCCGATCGAGGGAGGTTTGAATCTTGAACTTTAATCCAGAGGTGTTCAGAGCAACGACAGATCCAGAATCACCGACGCGCACTTCTACGCACACTACTTTTAATCTCTTCAAATCCGCGAATGCTAAGTTAACGAAGGAATCGATGGCACTTTCTACGTGTGGTAAATCTAACTTGTCGTCGGCGCCGACGAGATGGATAAACACGTGATTCCACGCCGTTCTGTGCGAACCGACGGCTAGCTCCAGTGATCCTAAAACATCTGCCAAAACCGAATCTTCTGGTGGTAAAAACGGTGTTTCTTCTGCTGAAATGCCGGAATCTGAATAAGATGTCCTCGACGGCCGGGGGGTGGGGTTTGGTGAGAAATTTACCAGAAGTAAGTCTTTATCGTACACCGCCGCCCGTAAGAAGACGCGACGATCTCTTTGCGGCTGCTTGTGTCCAGGCTTCTTTGGAGTCTCTTCGGCGAGAAAAACACCGATGGAGTAATCCGAAGGCGTGACAAAGTTCGGATTACGCTGCCGAGTTCTGGAATTCAATTTTCCGACGCATTCAATCTTCTCGAAAGGATCGAGTCGATCGACTTCCATGTGAGAAGCTACGTGCGGCCAAAAACCATTCGCGGCGTACATCTCATCAAAGCCATCGGCTCCCGAGGCTGCAGTGCCAGATCTTTTGAACGCAAAGTGATGCGGACGAGCATCCAATGACAAAAGCGTCACGCTCACTTTCGTAATTGTACTAGTAAATGCGCCCGCCAAGTTTTGCCCTGTGACGAAAGCCGCCGCCGCCGCGCGAACTTCCTTTTCATCTCTGCCAACTAATCTGGGATAGGAAATGACAAAAGCAAGTTCCCGCGGACTTAAATCCGACGCTTCTGGTAATGCTGCTACCGCTTGCCCGAGAGACGGCGCAAACAAAACGATAGAATCTGAACCGTTCAACTTGACGCTCGTCACCGTCATTTCGGTCCGGCACGGTTCCGGATCGGCACCCGCAATCTTCTTCAAATCCACTCCAGTGGATGAAAACAACGCCTCGATGGCATCAAATCGCGCGGTTTCAGATACACCGTCGAACAGTGAGTCCCAGTTGTATTGCAAGTGCGTGTTTTCAATCTCTGAAATATCGTCATAAGATTCCAATCGCGAAAGCGTATTTTGTTTATCCAAATAGATTCTTCCAACATTTCGAGCGAACGTTTGAGAGCCTGACGGTGTATTATTCGTCGGCGTCGATTCACCTCCACCGGTGTAAGAAAGCGAGGAGTCATCTTCTGAAACTACGGATTGTAAATCAACTTCGCTTCCATACAGCGATCCAGCGCTGCGTAATCCTCGTGAATTGGAGCGCGAATGCCCACCTCCACCTGGCGTGTCGAAAGACTCGTTCAAAGAAAGCTGCGTGAAGGATGCGAACGATTCTTCTCGTCGCACGCGCGATCGTTCTGCGGCTATTTTTTCGCGTCTGGATTGTCTCGAGACTTCTTGCTTCTTTACAATAATTTCGCGCGCCCGTTGGGATAGCTTCTCGTGTCTGTGACCAACGAGGTTCATGCATCTATGCACCGCGGAATGGCACGCGTGGATATCCATAAATCCATTATCGGCAACATAATCTAATATTGTGACTATCAGTTCTGATCTGCGCTCTAACTTCGCGTGCGCGTGTGCGTATTGAGTCACTGTAAAAATATCATCGCGATGCGATTCTCTCAGAAGCATAATTGCGTCTTCAAAGCTCGCGCAGCTCGAGAAAGTCTCTTCAATATCCAAGAACATTTCCATGTATCCAGTCAGCACGCGAGCTTTTGATGAGTGCAATCCACCTTCGTGACGATCGCAGAATTTCGACAAAGATGCAAACGTAGTATCATTCTCTTGTATTATTTTACGAACGTTTTGTACCGCTGATGCTACGGTGTTTGTATATCGAGCCGATTCGCTCGGAGATGATTGCGAAGTTTCAATATCGCACGCGATGAGATGCAAGTCCTTTATCGTCTTTTCGTCTAATCGACTCGCGATCGCGTCGCGTGCCTCTTTGAAATCCTCGAGGACGAGTTCTATCGTACCCAAAACTTCAAATAACTCTCGCAATGGATCGCCGTCGAAGTGATACCCTTGCAGGAGTTGAATCATAGCCGCAGAATTTCTAGAAAACTTATCCAGGTGTGATCCAGCCGCGCTCACCGTAAACTTCCGCGGTTTAGATACCGGAAAGACACCTTTGAATGGTTTTGTGAGCTTCATAGAGCTTGGATCATCGACCACTACTGCGCACAAAACGTCCCCGGGCTCAAGTTGGCTGCCTATTTGCGCAACGTGACTGACGATACCAGAAGTTGTCGATATCAACGGCATAACCGTCTTCATCACCTCGATTTCGCAATACGGTTCGTTTACTTTACAACTTCCTCCGTTCGGAACGAGAAATTTCAATAGTTTTCCTGTGGTATTCGCGCACAATTTGGTCGCGTCGAAATCTTCCGGAAAAAAGCAAGAATATCCATCGATATGGATTTTCATCCCGACTTTGGACTCTTCCGGGTACACAGTATGAGAGCGGTTATTCAAAATGATTTTCAAACCTCCGTCAAAGAGTTGCAAGGACTCCGCTGCGAGCATTTGGTCGTTGATGTAAATGCAAAAACTTGATTTACTTCCCATGCAGACTTTCAAGGAATATTTAATATCGTTGTATATGAGCTCGAAAGAGTGTTCGCTCAAGTTTGCCATCCAGAGCTCCGGCGGGACACCTCTTCTCAAGCACTGCGCAACCTGCTCCTCGAGCTTTTTAGACTCCGCTGAGGCTTTCAAAACAGCTCCACACGCAATGACGACGTGGTCGGGAAGTTCTGGTGCTCGGTCCCCGATCGCGATCAAGCCGTCTAACCAGGCCGTGTCGTGGACGTTAGCCCTGAAATCATCTTTTTCGAGCAGAGTCATCAAGTACTTTACGTTACAGTGGATTTGTCCTCGCACAGAGAACTCGGATAATGTTTGCACGAGCGCAGTTGAAGCTTCTTCTCGCGTTTCGCGATGAGCGAAAATGTGTCCAAACTGCGAATCGGCGAATTGGTGGACTCCTCCGCCTCCAGAACCAATCGAAAAATTGCCGTTTACGCCAGGCATGGTGCGAAAGTGTAACTCGTGAATGGCACCAGATGTCGGTTTAAACCCACTATCTGGATCTTCGGCGGTAATTCTCCCAGCTACGCAGTGTCCAATCGGTTGAATTGGTTTCGCGGTATCAAAATCAATCGAGCTAACGCCCATAACGTCGCTTTGCGCAAAAAATCTGCGAATGTGTGGGATTTTGTGCAACGGAATGCCCATGGCGATTTGCAGTTGTACTGCAGGAATATTTACTCCAGTAATAGTTTCTGTGACAGGATGCTCCACTTGTAATCTCGGGTTGACCTCTAAAAATGAATACGCCCCGGTAATGCAGTTAAATAGATATTCCACGGTGCCTACGCCGGCGTAACCCACTTTCTTTGCCAAACGAACCGCGCCGCGCTCCAGTTCTTCGCACAGTTTCCTCGGAGCGACGGTAATTGGCCCTTCTTCGATAATTTTCTGATGACGTCGCTGTACAGAACAGTCGCGCCCGTATAAAGCGATCGCTTGACCGTACTGATCTGCCACCATTTGTACTTCCAAGTGACGAGAATTCTGCGACAATTTCTGAATGAAAATTGGACTCATCGGCACTTCCTGTTGCACCTGCTGAAACGAAGCGCGTAGTTCTGCATCGTTGCGAACCATTCGAATACCTTTACCTCCACCTCCTTCGGACGCTTTAATCATGACCGGATACCCGATCGATTCATTGATTACGCGTTCGGCTTTTTCCACGTCTCTGACCGTAGCTTTTGCTAATAAATCTTCCGGTATGGAACAATCGGTATCATCGGCGTTGTTCAAAGTCAAACCGGATCCGGACCAGGGGATGACATCAACACCACATGATTGAGCTAGAATATTCGCACAAATCTTATCACCGACAGCGTCCATGGCTGAACTCGGCGGGCCGAGAAAGGCTATGTTGTGATGGGATAATCCTTCCGGAAGCTTTGGATTTTCGCTGGCGTGCCCCCAACCGGGCCACACGGCGTCGGCGCCACATCTGCGCGCAATTTTTACAATCAAATCGACATTTGCAAAGTTATGCACGTTTGAGCCGCCTTCTACGATGATGTATTCGTCCGCTAATCGAATATACTCCGCGTTCGTTCTTAAATCGTCCTCTGTCGCCATGCAAACCAAATGTAACACATCGTGCGATTTGAACGTCTCGTAAGCCCAGGAGCGTAAACTTCTGATTGCTTTCGTCGCACCAACTGTTATTGTTATTTTATACACAGAAGAGAGAGATAAAAAGAAATGTTATCAGTTGCGTCAAAATAATAATCATAATACACAGTGACCGCGTCTTTGACACAAAATGAACGCGTCCGTCGATTGTGATTTGAGGAAAGAGAGAGAACGAGAGAACGAGAGAACGAGAGAAACGAGAGAAAGAACGAGAGAAGAAAAAAAAAAGGAAAAATAAAATAAAGAAAATTGAAGAACGCACGTCCGTTGGATGCGATGAGCACCGTTCGAATCAAGCGATTCCCTCCTCGACTAAAGACATAGTTCTCAAACTCGGCGCTCGACATCGACACTGTTTCAATTGGATGGAAAGTTGTAAAAAGAAGGGTGAGTAAACGAGCGGTCAATACAAATTTCTAATGTTCTAAATTTGTGACAGGGAAAAAGTTGGTTTTTATCCAAGCCAGCGCTCGCGAGTGTGCGCGACGTCGTATCGCGGAAGAAATCCACATCGCGAATGCGATGGTTAAAAATATGAACGGAAGAGTGATGAGTATCGTATACACGCACTGTTTGAGAGTTTACTCGCGTCCAGTCGCACCGCTCCGCGCGACACTTTTTGATTTTCGCTCCGATAACGCTTGATTTTATGCGGTGTTTTTTTTCTGTTTTTCTGTTTTTTCCAAACTGCATAAAAGACGAACCAACTGACCACGACTCTCTCTCCTCCAGAGAAAAGAAGAGAAAAAGTAAAGAGCGCGCGGATGGAGCAAAAAGAGGAGCAGTTTTTAGAGTAAAGCAGTAAGGCGTACATGACTGTTGTTGTTCTCGTTCGCTCTTCTTCTTCTTTCACAGCTACTCAACTTCGCCGTCGTCAACCTCGTCATCTTCGTCGTAACCACCACCATCGTACTACGAAAACGATGACAACGACGACGAGAAAAACAAGCCTCTCAGCCTTAGGTGCGGGAGAAGCACAACACGGTGGTAAACTATTCATGGGAATGGATTTTGGAACATCCGGATGTCGCGTATCGCTCATCGACGAGCGCGGCGTGCAAAAGTTTGAAACCTCGGTGAAATACACGGATACTCGCGAGGCGAACAACAAAACGTCTTCTTCTTCTTCTTCGATGACGGCGATTTGGGAAGACGCGCTGTGGACGAGTCTCGAAAATATTCCTAGAGAAACGCGAGAGCGCATTGTATCCGTCGCTATCGACGGCACCTCCGGTACTGTTATCATTGTACATCCCGAGAGCGGCGAACCTTTGTATAAGGCCATGATGTACAATGAAAAGTTTGAAGTTGGCGCGCAATATCTCGCCTCGGAGAGTTGTCGAGTGCCAGACGGCCACGTCACGAGAAGTAGCACTTCTGCGTTAAGTAAACTCGCGCACTATTTCGCAAACGAACATCCAAAACCGATTTCGTACAAGCTTTTGCATCACGCGGATTGGCTGAGTTATAAATTACACGAGAACATGGGCGTATCTGACTTCAACAACTCTTTAAAACTTGGATTCGATCCGGGCTCCGAAACCTATCCGCAATGGATGTTGGACTTGCCTTTTGCAGAAGCACTGCCAAAGACGATGTTACCTCCTGGTGCACGCATAGGAGTCGTTCAAAACCCTCGCGCGAAGGAATTCCTATCGAATCCTGAGTGCATCGTTTGTACGGGAACGACTGATTCAGTCGCCGCCTTCATAGCTTCGGGCGCGAATGAGCCCGGCGACGCGTGCACATCTCTCGGTTCCACGTTAGCCTGGAAACTTATTAGCGAAGCGCGCGTAGATGACGCTAGCGTTGGTATTTATTCTCACAAAATTGGAGACCAATATTGGTTGGTCGGTGGTGCGTGTAATACGGGAGGAAACATTTTGCGTGCTTTTTTCACCAACGACGAACTCCAATCGTTGACCGATACCATCGAGATGGAAAACATGTTCGAGTTGAATCTATTCGGTGTTCGGGACGCGGATTTTTTCAAAAGTAACGCCGGTGGTGATTTTGGCTTAGAAGTGAGCGATGCGGTGAAAAAATGCGAGAGTGAAAGAGAAACGTGCGAGAACGACGCCGTTTTTTTGTGCAAAATTTTCTCCTCGATTGCTAAGGCTGAAAAGAGGTGCTACGATAACGCAAACGCGATGGGAGCGTCTGAGAAATTGAAGAAAGTGTACACCTCTGGCGGCGGCGCAGCAAATGCGACGTGGTGTAAAATGAGAAGCTCTTGCTTGAGCATTGACAACAAGTCTGGTTCTACGATCGATGTCGTTGCGAGTGAATACACCGAGGCTTCCTACGGCACCGCGTTGCTCGCTAAAAAAGGTTATCATTCGCGATGATACGATAGTTTTTGTGATATGAAAATTAGTGTATAGCAATACAACGTTCGTTTTTTACGCGATATCTTCTTCTTCGCGCGTGAACAACGCCTTTACACGTGCACAATCGCTCGATCGTTCGTTTTTTCCTCTAATCCTTAGGAAGAAGAGTTTCTTGCGCTCCTTCGGCGTCTTTCGGCGCGTCATTCTCCACGTCCACGTCTCCCCAAACTGAATCGCCAAACTCTTCTAAATTACACTCGTCTTTTGAGTAGCCTTCCCCGGGGATATCCGTCGTGTATATGTCTAACTTTTCTCTGAGCATCTTTATCTTTGAAATAGAGACGGAAAACTCTTCCACGCGTCCTTTATTGCCTTTGTACATGATCATATACGGCAACACTTTCACGCCAAGCGTCTTGCACATGTCTTTGTTCTCGTCAAAGTTTACTTTCAACAGGACCATCTTCCCGTCAAACTGTCGTCCCATTTTGCACAACTTCGGATACAGAGCTCGGCAAGCTCCGCACCACTTGGCGTAAACGTCCACGACGACCAGTTTATCTTGGTTATTGCACAATGCCTCTAAAAGTTCAGGCGTCCCGTTTATATCTATCATATTCGGCGAAGCATCCTTCAGCCACCACTCGTTCTTGGCATCTATTCTTCCCATGTTCATTTTTAACAACGAGCCGCGTCGAGTGAGATTACTACTGCAGCCGTTATTCGTGTTACACTTCATTCGTCTTCTTGCCACGTCTTTTTGTTTTTGTTTTTGTTGTTGATTATTATTATTATGTTGTTGTCCTCCCTTTAAGGTGCAGCGCGTTTGCATCAAAGTCTTTCTCGAATTTTTCCGCACTGGCGATGATGACGCAGGCTTGCCACCAATCAAGGCAATAGTTTGTGACACCGGTGCTGTCAACATATTCTTTTTCTTTACTTTTTTGAGTGCGTCGTGTGTTTACGCGCGCTCTATTCTTTTTCTTCTTCTAGAAACTACTTCTTCCTCTTTGTCGTCTTCTTCGTCGTCGTCGTCGTGCGAGATTATTATACGGGAGAGAGCGATGAGAAAGCAAAAACCCAACAAAAACAAAATTCACACAAAACAAAAAAATTCTGCTCTTCTGATAATCTGCCACAAAACAACACACAATTAACAGAGAGAGAATTCAGACGTAATTGACGCGACATCCGCGCACAAGAAAATTGTCCCGCTGCTGTGTGCGCGTGTGTATATCAAATCGTTTCGTAGAGACGATATTTGAACGACAATGTCGTCGCATCGCGTTGCCTCGAGAGCGGCAGAACAGGACGACGGCGCTTTCGGAGGTGAAGAAGGAGAAGGGAATAATAAGACGCACGCGTTCGATCGAATTCGACGACACGCTGCTCACGCAAAAGACGAATCCGGGAAGGGCACGAAAAATGTCTCTCCAGAGTCGCCGTTGACGTTACAATCATTCCGAGGGGATGTAAACGATAACGTACGCTCTCACGTAGACCCCGCGGAGGAAGAGTACGAGCGCGCGAAGTACGAGGAAGAGGTTATTAAAGAGCGAATTAGAGACCGAGAATCGTACGAGAAAACGGGGAAAATAAAAAGCGTGGGGACTCCGAAAAAGTCCTCGCTGTACAGTCACGCCACGACGACGCAAAGAGGAGGAGGAAATGGAGGCGGACAAAGGATGAACGGAAATCAAATGACGCAAGAAGAGCTCGAAAAGCTGACGTTGGAAGATCTAGCCATCGATTCAGACCCGGAAGACGACGTGGAAAATAATAACGCGCACGGCAGCAGCAGATACAACAGAGGAAGCGTACGAAATGCGAGCGAGCTCGATATCTCTTCCGTGTTATCGGACGATAGACAAAGTCGAGACACGAGTAAACGCACTGGAACGAATTCGAGGCGCACCGATGGACGATCTGTCGGCGCCTCCTCGACGTCAAGGAAGCATAACACGAGAAAAGCGCTTCAACTCGCCCAAAAAGAAGCGTTAGCCATCGAGTCGGAACTGAAGAAAGAGGAAGACGAAAGAATAGCCGAACTCTCGAAATGTACGGCAGAAGAAGACTACAAACTTTTACAAGCGGCAAAGGAGCGAAAGAAAGAAGCGTTGATTGCTCGAGAAAATAGAAAACATCGCGAAAGGTGGGGCTTATCAAAAGACGCACCGGTGACGACTTCTTCGAGGAACGTGGACTTTGCCGGTAACGAACAAAAGTTGGAGCCAGAATTTGAGCTCGCGTCGGATAATCCATTCGACACCTCCGGCGGTATGATTGATAGAATTTTAGCACAAAACAACGTCACGCCTACAGCGAGCACGCCGCCAACGCGTCGCATTCAACGACCTTCTACGGCAGCGGCAAACGAGGGGACCGTCGTCGAAGAAGAGAAAGATTGGTTCGTGCAGTTGCAAGAGTCATTGTTTGGGTGCTGCATAGCGGGTGGGCAGGGGTCGGGAAGAGAAGGAAAAACTCCAGAGCAGAAAGCAGCAAAGAAAGCAGCAGCAGCAGCAGCTCAGACGAGGAACGCCCCCAGATGAAGTTAAAAAGAAGAGGCAGGTTTTCGAGTTTTTTGTCATCATACGTAAACCTCGCCTGCCTTGGAGAGTACAAGAGAGATCAATGATTAATGAACGAATAAGTTGTGTATTGTACGATATTTCATGTGTAATTTTAACATTTTGTATTACATTTTTTGAATGCTCAGGTGACTTTGTGCGAAACTCGCGCTCATCATCCTCGCGACGAGACGTGAGCTGAACGCATGCTAAGTCCCGCGTAGTTTAACAAACCTCCTTCTCGTTCCTCTTTTCATAGTTTGCATCATGTTATTATTATTTTTATTATTATCAATCTTTATTATCAATCTTCATTATTATATACTGGTATGTAGTAGTGAGTTCTTTTCACTACAAAATTCCAATTTTTTCTCGATCGGTATTTCTACCATCTCTTTTTCCCAACCCCGCCGACTTGACGCAGGGCGATATATCACTCGTTCGTCTGTCCGGTAGCCGCAGCCGTCAGTGTCTTTAAAAGCGACCTCTCCTTTGAATAGCACTTCAAGCACAAATCCACGCCGACGGTCGTCTTCGACTTTGCCCATTGCGAGGTCTTCGTGGTTTTGCAATCGTTACAAACTTTATTAGCCATTGAATTGCGCTCCACTTTATAACACGAGTTACACAAGTCGACGCCGGGAGTTTTCTTGGATTTGTACCAACCCGCCATCGAACTCTTTCGCGAGGCGCACACGCCGCACTGTTTGTTGGAGAGCGACAACTTTTCTTTGTTGTAACAGTTGACACATAAATCCGCGCCGAGGATAACCTTCGACTTGATCCATTTAGACGAAGTCTTGTCAGATTTGCACAAATAACACGTTTTTGTAGTGAGCGCCAATTTTTCTCGAACATAACATCGCTGGCAGACAAACTTGCCCGGAAATCTCTTACTTTTCGACCACGCGATGGAGGTTTTCGAGGATCCACAGTCGTTGCATTCTCGATTTTGCACTTTCAGTAACTCTACATAGTAGCACTTATCGCACAAGTACGTGCCTTTGACGACTTTCGACCTGTACCAATCCGAGTGCGTCTGCGTCGTTTGACAGTCGTTGCAAATCCGATTACTGAGAACCAACCTCTCCTTTTTGTAGCACGACTGGCACATATCGTTTCCGACGAGGATTTTAGACTTGTACCAAGATCTTTTTTGGATGCCGGTGCAATCTGGCGTCGAGCACGTGCGAAGTGGTTTTTCCAAATCTCCGTCTTTCTCTGCCGCGATTTGGTGATCGTTGACGACTAAAACCAGACTGTCCCGCTCCTCCAAATTTTGTCCAAGAAATTGTTGTTGTTTTTCTCCCTCTCCTTGGTGGTGGTGTTGGAAGAGCGTTACGCTCGTGGACTTCGCCAGAGGTATTTGCGTTCCCATGGAGCTCTCTTCTTCGGCGATGCTGTTCTGCAACAGTAGCGCTTCCTGATCTCTTCTCGGCATCTTTTTTCTTTTTCTTACTACTAATAATAATAAGAAGAGGTTGCCTCTTTCCAACAAGAAAAGGAAAAAGCCGCGCGCTTCTTCTCGGGGAGGAGGAGATGGAAGAAGAAGACAAAGAAGTGAAGAAGAAAGTGAGGAAGGTGGAGAGTAGTAGTAGTAGTAGTAGTAGTAGTAGTAGTAGAAGAAGAAGAAGACGACGACGACGACGTAAATAAAGACGACGAGGACGACGGGAAGAGAGTAAGGTAAGCAAAACAAACCCTTCTCAGCTTTCTTCTCTTCTTTTTCTGTTTGTGTGGATTCTGTCTGCGGAATTGATTTATTTTCGTCCGAATTTTTTCTTTTTGCCCTCAAAATAATCATCTTGCAGAAAAAGGGAAGCTTCTAGAGAAAAGAAGAGAAAAGAAGTACAAGAAAAGAAGAACACGCGCGCGATGAGTAGCGTCGTCGCGTTCCAATCGATGATATCTGGAAAGACGGGAGCGTCTCCGACGTCATCTATACGTCGGCGACGGCGGCGGTATCATCCATGCCAGCGCTTTTCACCAGTTCCTTCTTCTTCTTCTTCTTCTTCTCGTCCTGAGAAACAATTGGATGTCGTTGCACGAAGTACGAACCGAGATGAAGACGAGAGAGCTTTGAACGACGAAGACGTTCGGCGAGAAGAAGAAGTCGTGGTCGAAAGTGAACGATCAGACGTGGTGAATGGAGGAGAAAAGGATAACTCTGAAACGGAATCTTCGTCCTCAGCGACGGCTTTTAAATTTAACGCGACGAAAAGTACCGGAACGAGAAACGAAGAAGAAGAGGAGGAGAAGGAAGAAGAAGAAAAAGAAGGAAAGAAGAAGGGGAAGATGGAAAACGAGCACACGAATAAGAGCGAGAAAATAAAAAACGCGTTGGTTCAGACGAAAACGTTCGCGCTCAATTTACCGTTCATATCGCACGTGCGGGTTTTCCTGGACCGCAAATCAAAGTGGGAGAAACTATACGGCGAGGCGAATGAAAAGTTTGCGGACCACAAAAAGCAAGACGAGTTGATGCTCGAACTGCATCGCTTCGGACGGGTCGAAGAAATTATCGAACGGTTTGAATCGAGAAAATACGCGAGTGGACCAAGAAGTGTGACCGCGTACATGGCTGCGTTGATATCATCACAAAGAATGGATAAATATTTCGAGCATCAAGGAGCAACTTCTTCTTCCTCGAAAACGACGTCGGAGCTTGAGGACAAAGACGAAAAAACGAAAGATGGAGAAGGCGACGCGAAGAGTGATTTGCCGTCTTCAACCATTCCAAAGCCCCCTCCGCATTTGACGAGATCTTCTACGGCGACAACTTACCAACCGATGGAGATTGGAGGAGACTCGCTGCCGCTGCTTTTGAAAGATTTGAGCGAACGCGCGGATCCGGATAAATCTTTGAAGATGGCCCGAACCGTTCGGTTTGGACGAGCGAGTACGCCCATCCACGTAGTCGTAGAAGGCGGCAACATCTCAAAAGTCGGGAAAGTCAAAGGTTTCTTTGGAAATATGTTTATGTTCGTTGGTGTCGTATCGTGCATTTCATGGACGGGTTCATATCTCCTTCGTCGCTACTTTGCTACCATGAAAATTACCACCGTAGTGACGTCCTCGCCTTCGTCTTCGTCGTCATCCTCGTTGGGCAAGTCGTCGTCTTCGTCGTCTTCATTGCATCCGCCGACGAGTTCAGGCAGCGGTGGTGTGAAGAAGGACGACGAGGAAAGTGACTCGGGCACTCCTTCCTTCGCTCCGAAACAATACGATAAAGATACGATGCCCGAGAAGAACAAAAAAACATTTAAAGACGTTCGCGGTTGCGACGAATGCAAAGGTGAATTGCAAGAAGTCGTCGAGTATCTTCGCAATCCGGATAAGTTCACGCGTCTCGGAGGAAAGTTACCGAAGGGCATTTTGCTCACAGGACCGCCGGGAACTGGTAAGACTTTGCTAGCCAGAGCGGTCGCGGGTGAGGCGGATGTTCCGTTTTTCTATCGCTCTGGCTCCGAGTTCGAAGAGATGTTCGTTGGCGTCGGATCAAAACGGGTGCGACAACTTTTTGCCGCCGCTAAGAAGAAAACTCCGTGCATCGTATTTATCGATGAAATTGACGCAGTAGGAACATCGCGCAAGTCGTGGGAATCACAGTCTGGGGGACGCAAAACGCTGAACCAGCTCCTCACCGAAATGGATGGATTCGAACAAAACGATGGTATCATCGTTCTGGCGGCGACCAACTTACCCGAGAGTTTGGATCCAGCGCTTACGCGACCTGGTAGGTTCGATAAAACCGTTCACGTGCCAAATCCAGACATCGGAGGACGCAGAGATATTCTCAAACACTACTTGGACGATAAACCTGTCGCGAAAGACGTCGATGTCGACGCGTTAGCTAGAGGAACTTCCGGATTATCCGGAGCCGAGTTGTCGAACCTCGTCAACATTGCGGCGGTGCGAGCGGCGGTGACGGATGAAACTTCAATCACGCTAAAAACGCTGGAATGGGCAAAAGATCGCATCTTGATGGGAACGGAAAGAAAATCCGCCGTACTGAGCGAGGAAAATAGAAAACTTACCGCGTATCACGAGGCTGGGCACGCCTTGGTTGCTCTAAAAACAAAAGGTGCGATGCCGGTGCACAAAGCGACGATTGTGCCAAGAGGTCAAGCGCTTGGTATGGTCACACAATTGCCGGACAAGGATGAAACTTCCATCTCTAGACGTCAGCTTTTGGCGCGATTAGATGTGTGCTTCGGCGGTCGAGTCGCAGAAGAAATCATTTTTGGCCAAGATGAGGTTACGACGGGCGCTCTCAACGATTTACAACAAGCAACGAGATTAGCGCATTACATGGTTTCAGAGGTTGGGATGAGCGACAAAGTTGGCGTACTGAACGTCGGAAACCTCCGTGGAAAGGAATCTAGAGGAGCTTCCACGCGACTGGAAGAATCCGTAGACGAGGAAGTCATTGCTTCTTTGAAGCAGTCACACACGCGAGTGACGAAGATGTTGAAACAAAACGAAAAAGATTTACGCAAGTTGGCAGAAGCATTGCTTCAAAAGGAAACGCTGACTGGAAGCGAAATGCGCGAAATTTTAGGAATGCCTGCGCAACAAAAGCCAGTCGAATTGGTTTCGCGATCGAAGGTCGAGGAAGAAGACGAATCATCGAGCGCTCCGAAAGGAGACGAAAAAGTTGACGAAAAGACCGATGCAGCGCCAGATGAAGACGACTTGATAATTGTCGTCGTGGGCGAAACTACGGAAAAATCGACTTCCATGCGGAATAAATAGAATACTGAGGTGATCTCATGCTATACAATTGCTTTTGAACGCTATAATACTGCTACAATTTACTATCACTACCACTACTACTACTTACACATATGATGACGTTCATCACCAAGCATCATTTTCTCCTCTTCTTCTTTTCCTGTTTCGATTTTTCTCCTCTTTCATTCCATCCGTAGAACCTTTCATACAGCCACAATAAACCGTCACCTTTTACTTTGAATATGCCCCATGCCCCACCAATAAGAAAGTGTACTAATGTCGACTTCAGATTGCCACCCATGCTCTCGATGCGTCTTCCACTGGTCGTGATGACCCTATCCACTAAACGCACGCAGCTCGTCGTACTTTTTTTTTTAGAGCACCCGTATTTTTGCATTCGAATACATAAATCTGCATCTTCCATGATGGGCAAAGTCTCATCGTATCCGTCGACGGCTTCAAAATCATTTAGTCTACAGAATATACCTTGGTCGCCAAACAAAAGTTTCAATCCGAGCACGTATCTTTTCGGATATAAAATAGCCGTGTAGAAATCTGATTTGAAGACGTTGTGATAAGACATCGCCCAGTACGTTTTCTTATCAGTCGTGATGAGCGAAATAAACCCTCCCACGATAGCCTTTGCATCTCTCATTGTCTCATCAACTACATTCAAAATATCCGGAAAAGGTATCGTATCTGCGTGTAGAAACAAGACATTCTTCGGATGTGTTGAGAGAGCGTGGACGCCGGCGTTCATTTGTCGCGACCTACCTCGTTTGCCTCGCACTACTTTCGCGCCGTACTTCTCAGCTACTTTGGCACTATTGTCCGTGGAATCTCCCACGGCAACGACCACTTCGGATGGTTGCGGTCGCAACGCATGTATTTGTACGAGCAAAAGCTCTATATTTTCCTCTTCGTTCAACGCCGGAATGACAATCGCGCAGGCGCTCGTTTTCTTCTTCTCTCTTCGCTTTCGTTGTTGTTGTTGGTCGCCATCATTTTCTTCTGTATTATTAGCATCGTCGTACGACGGTTCGTGCAATTTATCGAGCGCAGATATCACGGCTTGTCTAAAAAGTAAAGCGAGGAGAAGAAACTTGAATAATCCGTTGAATCTATCGCTGTAATCATCGTTGTCGTCGTCGTCGTCCTCTTTTTTTTTATTACTTCCTCCGAACCAACTGCCTCCTCCTCCTTTTCCTCCTCCTCTTCCTCCTCCTTTGCTCAAATCGTTATTATCGTTGGTGCCATCGCCAATATCAACTATCACAGGTTCAAACGACGATGATGAAGATGCACCAGTCGATATCCTATCGCTCTTGCGTTCCATCGTCCTCTTCTTCTTTATCTTTCCATCAGCTGAAGAGAACAAAAAGGAAGTTTTTTTTCTAACAACCTCCTTCGTTCTTCCTTCGCGTCGTTGATGCTTTTGATGACTTACAAGGCATTGTCCGAGCGCTGATGCGACGGCCCGCGACAACGACATCGCGTCGTGCGTCTCTATTCCTATCCTTATCAATTCTCTCTTTCTCTCTCGCGAGAAACTTGAGACGAAAAAGCTCTCACGACCAAGTCCGTTTCCCGGTCGTTGAGATGATTTTATTTGTCGTCTTTCACGCGTCTTAAAATCATTTTGAGGAGGAGAAAGAGCATCTTCACAAAAAAAGCACCAGTTTTCTTTCGCAGTTGTTTTTACTTGTGTTTCGATTGAGAAGAGATGTATACCTGTTGTGCGCATCACTCGTTCCGCGCGGCTCCTCGCTTTCTGCCGCCGCGCGTAAATAAGAGCAACGCTAAACGCAGAAACAAAGGGAGAAGAATATCGACGACGGCAAAGTTTGGTGAACCGAGAAACTTTGACGAAGACGGCGTCGGCGGCGGCGACGGCGACAGGGATTTTTATAACAACAACAACAGGCGCCAACAACATCAAAACAATTCTTCTTGGAGAGAAGATGGACGACGAACAATGAGGGGAGGAGACAGAGGAGCCCGAGAATTCGATGGCAGACGCAATGGGGACAGAGATTTCAGGAGAGATGACTTCGACAGAGGACGCGGAAGCGCGCGATTCGGAGGAGGAGGACGAGGAGGAGGACGCAGAGGAGGAAGAATCGGCGGCCGGGGAAGAGGTCGTTACGGGGAAGGACAACGAAGAGATAGAAATGAACATTTTAGTAGCAATAACAGAAGCAACTCGAGGGAAGGAAATATAAACCCATTCAAAGTTATGGTAGGCAACCTCTCCTACAGCACGACAGACGAGAGCTTAGGTCGAGCTATGGAACGTTTTGGCTACGTCGCAAACGCTCGCGTCGTCTTGGACAGAGAAACCGGCCAATCGAGAGGCTTTGGTTTCGTAACTTTTGAAGACGAGACATCCTGCGCGGAATGCGTAGAAATTGGACCAGGGATGCGAATAGACGACCGCGAAGTTAAAGTAGAAGCGTCAATTGACAAGAATTACGTCCCAACACCTTCGTTTTCAAGCGCTACCAATTCTCAGCGCAGGTATAACAATTTTGACGGCGACGACGACGACGACGACGACAAAGAAGAAGAAGATGACAAGAATCATGCACACAACGACAGGTTCTCGGCACCCGCGATGATGCGTGTTCTCGATCGACCGTCGCCTTCGTTCCTCAATAGTGCTCGAGAAACGAGAAACCGAGGAGGTTTTGCCGCCGATGACGCCGACGACGCCGACGAAGAAAGGTCCGCCAATACCAACGCAATGTCCGAGGATGAATTTGAAGATTGGGTGCTAGAAGGATTAGAAGACGATCTTGTAGACTCAAGGCGACAAAATAGATCAGATAATGGGCCGTACGGTGACCAAAACGATGAGGCGCGAGAATATGTGCCCACATTACTCGCTAAATACGTCGAAGATGATTTTGAGCCAGAAATGTTTGTTCGAGAGCCGGACGACCCGGATGAGTATTTTTTCTACTCCGGTGCAAAGTTCAAAGATATTGGAGCTTCAGAATTGATCGTCAATGCTCTCGAAAGCCGCATGAACATTTCACGTCCTTCACACATACAAGCGCAAAGTTTCAAGATACTCCTTCACGATCATAGTGACTCCTACGATGAGGAGAGCTCTGTGGCAAATGACGATGAAGGTGCGAATCATGTTCTACTCGCCGACCAAGCAGGGAGTGGTAAAACGTTGAGCTACTTATTACCACTTCTTCAAAGGTTAGAGCGGCTCGAACGAGATTCTGGAATGAGTGTTTCGAAGCGTCCACGCGCGCTCGTTTTAGTTCCAACTTCGGAATTGGCGAGACAAGTAACTGAAGTTGTCAAAGAACTTTCGAAAGGTGGCGTCCGAACGAGATCGATGATTGCGACTGGTGGTGCTTCTGATAGAACAAAAATTAACCGCGCAGAACAATCAACTCGCGATTTGACCGCGAAGTTTACGTTGACGCAAACAAAAACTTTAAAGAGTGGCGTTGACATCGTAATTGGAACTCCAGGACGCATTCGGTACTTGTGTGAAACGGGTAGAATGGAGTTGGATGATTTAGATAGCATTATTTTGGATGAATGCGATGTACTACTGGGAGATGCGTTTGAATTCGCGTCTCAAATCAAACCGATTAAAGATCTTGCCAATCCAACAAGTACGCGATTCGTGTTGGTAACGGCAACGATTCCCGATCAAGTCTTGCGCGAACTTAAGCAGTTCTTTTACCCGCAAGATATTCGCGTTATTCAGGGACCAGGATTACATCGCCCGTCTGCGGGTACGCTAGAGCGGCTCGTCGACTGCTCTGGTGGTGACGTCTCGGACGAACAAAGCGGGTTTTATCGTAAATATGCCGCGCTCATGAAAATTTTGAGGGACGACATACTCCCGTCTACCGCTGGAACTACTGCTAAAACGAGCAAGAAGAAATCGGCGTCGCGAACGTTACTGTTTTGCAATAAGATTGAAACCTGCCGTAAGTTGGAAAATCTACTCATCCGAAGCGACCCAGACGGTGCCAGTTACAAAGTGCTACCCTATCACGCCGCGTTGAGCCGCGAGAAAAGGGACGAGAATCTACGCAAATTTCTCGGGCGAAGAAGTTCGAGCGAAAAACAGCGAGGCGAGTTTACCGTCGACGACGACGACTCAACGCCGCAATTATTAATTTGTACAGACAGAGCTTCTCGAGGATTAGACGGTAAAAAAATTAAGCACGTGGTATTGTTTGATTTCCCGCGCGATCCATCAGAGTACGTCAGGCGCGTTGGAAGAACTGCTCGCGGCGCGTTGGGAACTGGGACAGTGACGGCACTCGTAATAGGGAGACAATTAAAGTTGGCCAGAGAAATCATGCGACGAAACTCCAGAGGCGATCCGGTTGAAGGTACGCCTACTACGACATGAACGAGTGAATATCCGTCACAGGGACTGATGATATCCGGAGAGTGTTCAAGCGTTTCATGTACATAATAATTCGAATACAAGTTTGTTTTTCTTAAAAATCCCTCTCTGGTACTCTTTTATTATGTGAGTGGTTTCAGCATTTTGAATCCATAATCCATCCTCGTTTCATCGAAACGTTTTTTTTTCGTTTTGATTTTTATTTCTTGGTCCACATCCAATACGGATTCATGCACCCTTCTTTGCACACGGGCATGCAGTTACACACGGCTTTATACGCCAGATTGCGATAAACGGCGTCTCCGGCGCCATCGTTCATATTTTTGCGCATGTGATACTCCCTACGCGATGAAAAAGGAGAAGAGAATTTGAGAATGAGTGAAGAAAATATGGAATTGCCCTTTTGCATTTGACAGCAGGGAAAAAAGGAAAAAGAAAAGCGCGCGCACCAGTGGTCTTCCTTGATTTCTTCGTCAGCCGCGGCTTCAAAAATGTCGGGTCCTTGGTTGTATTCTTCGTCGTCGCTTTCGCTTTCTGAGTCGGACGTCATGGCGAATTGGATTTTGATGTATCGATTATTTGTGTAATAATAATAATTCTGAAGAATAGAAAAAAACGCTTGCTTTGTGTTTTTTCCCTTCGCTGATGAGATCAAAAATCTCTTTCTCAAAACAAAAACACACTTCAAAAGTTCGCGCGCGTTTAAAGTCTTCACACAGCATCGTCGTTATCATCATCGTCCTCTTTATATTGCTCCTCTGATACGGCACTTTTTATTTTCAAATCAAAAAAATGATTGGTTATGATGATACAAACGATCGTCGAGTGGGGCTCCCTAGAGGTCCGGAAGTGTTTGGAGCAACGGAAATAGATGACGAACGAGATCAGTTAAAGAATAAGATTTTGGAGTTTGAGAAGCGAATAGACAAAAACAATAAAGAACACGTTGATATGCTGGAAAAAATGCGGTTGGAAACGAGAGAACTCGAACGCTTGAGAGGCGTTTGGTCAGAGAGGGGATTACCGGGTGTCTCTCGCGATTGGAACGTTCAAGAGGCAAAAACCAAGACAGAACCACCTCACATGCGGTTGGAATATAGAGAGTACATCGATTACAAAGAAGTTGAAAGGAAACGCGAGAGTAGTGGGCCAGATCGGCATTTGGTTACAAAAATGACGAAACGCGAAGGCGTAGACGATGTTCTTGCCAGAGCTTTACCGTCGACTGTATCAAAGTCTCATGGCGATTCTTCTTCTTCCCCTTCTTCTGCGCTGAAATCAAAATCGAAAAAATAATAGTAAACGAAAACACCGGCGGCGCCTCTTTCGACTCTTAATATACTAATATAAATACAATTAATTTTACTCAACTATTTGAAAAATCTCCCGTGCTAGCTCTATATGAAATTGCGGGTTTGACGTTTGCGTTATAGCGCCGCACAACGTTGCCAATAGAGATACTGAAAGAGTCGCGTAAAGCAACTGGAATTCAGACTCCTCGATTTCTCGGTTCACTTCTCCTCTATGACACAAAACATAAAATCTAAAAGCAAATATAAATGCGAATGTTGTTGGTAAGCGAATCAGTAAAGGTGGAGTTGCAGCTAAATTGAGCAAATTGGCGTGCAAACTAAACGCATCACCAAAGGCCTGCGCTGGCGCGTATAATAGCATCGTCAAGCAGACTTTTTCTAGAGCTTTCATCGTCGGCGTCTTTGGTCCCTTCTCGACGACTGGATAGTCATCCTCTGACAGTTCGTACGCACCTAGCATTGCAGAAAATCCAATCCAGGTAAAATTCCACGCCGTGGCTGAAATCATAGAAGCAATGCTATTTGGTGTGGGTGATTCGATAGGTGCCAGCCAGCCAGGAAAGTCGGGAGAGATGGATACTTGAACAGCTCGTGATATCAGCTCCAGAATCCATAAAAGACTCATCTCGCCAAGAATCAACTGAACATCAGTCACGCGTATATCCAATCTAATGTCGTCGTTGTTGGTGATGGTGTTTTTGTTTTTGCTGTTTTTGTTTGTTGTTGTTTTCGTTCGTTCGTCGTTCTCTTCATTATTACCGCTGCACCTGAGTAACTGTCTCGTCGCACACGTTTTCATTTTCTTTAGCTTTCTCGCCGCGCGAAAAGAAGAAGAAAAAGAAGAAGAAGAAGAAGAACAGTAGCGACAGGTCTGACTTTGCAACGCTTTCAACGGCGACATCATCGTCATCGTCATCGTCATCATTTTTTTCGTGTGTTCTCCACCGCTAATATTAACAACACCACTTTCATCATCATCTTTTATGAAGACGAAGGACGAGAAGTAAAATTTCTCCTCATCATGCATGCTTGTTGTTTGTTTTTTTTCCTTCTTCCTCCTCTGTCTGTACGTACTTCCCGCACACAAAAAGTCACACACGATGTCAGTCACAGACGATGCGACGATGATGGATGCGTCGGAGAAAGAAGGACTTCAACATCATTCATCGCCTTCTTCCTCATCCCTACCCTCGACTGAAGTCTTTAATTACGTCGTCACCGCGCATAAACCGACGGCTGTATCCTATTCATGCGTGGGACATTTCACGCATTTGGAGAGACAAAATTTGATAGTTGCACGATCCAATCGGATTGAGATTTATCTCTTGACCGAAGAAGGATTAGAACCAGTTCTGGAGACGACGGTTTATGGACGCATCGCTATGCTTAAGCTGTGCGAAGGAAGAAAAAATGGTGACAGAGAAAACATACCAGGTCGTCTCGTCGTCGTTACGGAAGACCGATACTCGCTCGCCGTTTTGTCGTACGATGCGGCAACCAACACGCTTCGAACGGTTTCGAGTGGCGATGTTTCCGATTTGACTGGACGACCAGTCGAACACGGCATGCTCGGCGATATCGATCGAAATGCCAGGGTTATCGCTTTACACATTTACGATGGTTTAATAAAATTTATTCCGTTCGATGAGAACGGAAACTTGTTACAAGCGTTCAACGCCAACCTGAACGAACTCAAAGTTTTGGATTTCGTTTTTCTTCCGTCGACGTCATCGTCGACATCTGGGATCGCAATAGACGCGAGTGAATACGGTAATAATAATAATAATAATAATAACAACAACGCATCGGACATGAATATAACATTGTCGAACGTTTCGAGCTTGACGAGGAGTATCAATCGGGAAAACGCTGGGGGCGGCGGTTTGAGTTCAATGCCAGTCATAGCGGTTTTACATAAAGACGTGAAGGACGAACGGCACGTCTCGACTTATCGCGTAAACTTACGTGATAGAGATTTAGAACCAGGTCCATTTGAACAGCGCGAAGTTGAAATAGGCTCAAAGAAACTGCTTGCTTTATCCTCTCCCATTGGAGGTTGCGTGGTCGTTGGCGAAGAAACGATTGCGTATTTAAATGAACCCGCGGGAATAATGGATGACCACGAAAACAACAACAACAAGAATAACAACACCGCAACGAAGAATGCTACAAGTACGTTGAGCAATAATGCAAACAGTAATGTCATGTTTCGCGGCGAGAACAAGTCGTCTACGTCGGCTTTAGTACGAGCTATTACTACTCCAGATTTGCTCATGTTTTCTTCAGCGTGTCTGATTCCTTCGGACGAGAATGTTTCGAACCAGCTCGTCGATAGATTTCTAATCGCGGACGAAGACGGCGATTTGTACCTGTTGATGCTGAGCAAAGGCACGACATCGACGATGAGCACTTCCATTGTTTCGAAGTTGACGATAGAAAGGTTAGGTAAAACGTCCTCGGCATCTGCAATGAGTTATCTCGACAACAGTGTGGTTTTCATTGGAAGCGCGTATGGAGATTCCCAAATAATTAAACTGCACACGGAACAAGTCAATACCATGATGTCAGCTTCGAACGAACTACCAAGCTACGTCGAAGTTTTGGAGGAGTTTACCAATCTTGGTCCTATCGTAGACTTTTGCGTCATGGATTTAGAGCGTCACGGTCAAGGTCAACTCGTCACGTGTTCGGGGGTAGGCACGAGCGGATCTTTACGCGTTATTCGGAATGGAATCGGAATCCGAGAACAGGCTCAGATTTCACTCTCAGGGATTAAAGGTCTCTACTCGTGCAAGCGGGACGAAACGATGCCTTTGGATTCCTATTTGATTGTGTCGTTCATCGCGGAGACGCGGATATTAGCAATAAACGATAACGACGAGTTGGAAGAGGCAGTGTTCCCAGGATTTGACGCATCTTCCCAAACGATTGAATGTGCAAATATTTCTGGAAATGTGATCTGTCAAGTCACAAGTAAAGGCGTTTACGTTTGCGATGCTTCGTCGGGAGAACTTGTCGCTTCATGGGTGCCGTCTGACGAGAGTCCTATAACTGCCAGTTCAGCGTCAGAGAATACCATAGCCGTCGCCACTGTCGGTGGTAATCTTCATTACCTTTCTTTTCAAGGTGGGAAGATTTCAGAGACTGGAAAAATGACTTTCGATGCTGAAATATCTTGCATCGATAAAACGCAGTGCGGCGATCGTAACGTCTGTGCGGTTGGATTGTGGAGCACGAAGGTTTTGCTGGTCGAATTAGGATCGGGGATGAAAGTCTGTCACACAGAAAATTTATCTCTCGATGTCGTTCCAAGGTCGACGTTATTTTGCTTCTTCGAAGATACAATCTATTTACTCACCGGTCTCGGTGACGGGCACTTAATAACAAACGTCGTCGATTCTTCGAGCTCAGCCGGAGGATTTGCGTTGAGTGATCGAAAATCTGTTTCCCTTGGCACGCAACCGGTTACTCTGAAATTATTCAAGTCTCAGCATTCAATGCATGTCTTCGCGGGATCGGATCGGCCGACGATTATATATTCCAACAGTAAGAAGCTCGTCTACTCAAACGTGAACTTGAACGAGGTTTTGCACGTGGCACCGTTTAATTGTGACGCTTTTCCGGATGCGCTAGCTTTAGCCAGCGGCGAACATTTGACGATTGGTGCCGTCGATGATATTCAGAAATTGCACATTCGTACGGTTCCGCTGCGCGAACAACCTCGTAGAATTGCGCATCAACCGGAAACAAAAACTTTAGCGGTGCTTACCATGAAAGAGAGCGATGTTCCTGGGCAAGAAGAAGAGTTTTTCGTGCGATTATTCGACAATAAAACTTTTGAAACTTTGGCAAAATATCCCCTCGAACCGAACGAGAACGATGCAAGTATTATTTCGTGTTCTTTCGACGGGGACGACGATATATATTTCGTTGTCGGAACGGCTTTTGCGGACCCTCATTCGGAGCCTGAATCTTCTCGAGGACGCATACTCGTTTTCAAAGTTTCGAACACATCGTCGAGTGGCGGTGGAAACGCTGTTGTCAACGGGAATGACCACGGCGACGGCCGCGCTTCCGCGTCCTCGTCTGTGCTTCAAAAGAGTCTCACGCTCGTCTGTGAAAAAGAAACCCGGGGTGCGGTGTACAATTTGAATGCCTTTTGCGGTAAGCTACTCGCCGGTATCAATTCTCTGGTGAAATTATTCAACTGGGGCGTTTCCAAAGAAAATAAACGCGAGTTAGTGCACGAGTGTTCTCACATGGGACACATCATCGCACTCAAGGTTGAAACGAAAGATAATTTGATCGTCGTTGGTGATTTGATGAAGTCGATAACGCTGCTGCAGTATCAGCGAGAATCCGGCAGGATTGAAGAAGTCGCGCACGATTTTAGCTCGAATTGGATGACGGCGGTCGAGATTTTAGACGATAACACATATCTCGGAGCTGAATCTAGTTACAACTTGTTTACCGTTCAGCGGAACGCGGACGCAGACACAGAAGATAAACGCGGGACGCTAGAGCTTTGTGGCGCCTTCCACTTGGGAGATTCCGTGAATAGATTCAGACGCGGTAGTCTGGTCATGCGCATGCCAGATCTAAGCGACGATACGAGCTCCTTGTCTGAAATCTCCACTTGGCTATTTGGCACGATCTCTGGTGGTTTAGGCGTCGTTGCGACTTTACCGAAACGCGATTTCATGTTACTTAACAAAGTTCAAGAAGCCATGCAAAAGGTAGTTACCGGAGTGGGAAACTTTAGTCACTCTGACTTCAGAAGTTTTCACAACGTGCAGCGAAGCGTAGAGATGCGAAACTTTATCGACGGTGATTTGGTCGAAATCTTCTTAGATCTATCCAAAGAAGACCAAGTCGCGGTGTCTGAACTGTCTGGAGTTTCGAATTCCGAGGACTTGGTAAAGAAGATTGAAGAAATTTCTCGTCTTACGCACTAAAGAAGAGGAAGACGAAGTAGAAAAGTACTGTACTCATTTGTAAAAAGAATTCAATAAAAACACAAGCTACTACTTCGCCATCCAATAAATTAAGACTAATGCCGAGCATATGGCACACACGGCGCTGAGAACAATCGCATCCTTGTTCTTTTTTCTCTTGATAGCTACAAGTAAATTGTTCACCACCGGGAATTTACTCCCCGCCGTGGCGAGCGCGCTAATCGTGTTATTGAAAATTCCCCTCTGCTCGTACAACGCGCTCGCCGTATTTTGTGCAACGCCAATCGCATCGTCTACTGCGATTGATGAGCTCAAGATTGAGTTTCTCTCTCGCATTGCTGCGGAAGAGTTACTCTCATCCCCTCCTCCTAAAGCGCCGTTACTTCCCCGGTGTCTTCCCTGTAACAACGAAGCGTGTTCTCGCTCTTGCTCTATGTAATCTTTCATTCGTCTGAACTCGTGATTGAACTCTTTCGCAACGTCTCTATGTCTCGCTAACGTGTGCGTTCGAGTATCCGAAGAAGCGTTCGCTCCGCTATGAATGGATGATGCCAAAGCTCTGGTCACGTCTGACAAACGCGTTAACAACGCCTCGATCTCTCCTTCTTTCGATGCGATGACATCAAAGTTTCCCTCAATTTTGTTCGTCGCCGTGTTGGGGTACTGATTATACCCACCACTACCACTCATACCGCCACCGCTAGACGTCGACGTTGTCGCGTTGTTGGTACCAACCCCGGCAAGTTTTGAAAGCGAAGCGAGGTTCGCATCAATTTCATTCTCCAATTTCCTCGCCTCTTTTCTCAACTCTTCCCACGCCGTCGAAGGAACTTTCATCTGTCCGTCGCGATACAAATGTTGTTGTTGCTGCTGTTGTTGTTGTTCTTTTCCTTCTTTTTCTTTCTCTCCTCCGATTCCTCGAAAATGCTGATTTTGCATGTATGCACTTTCTCGGAAGAACACACTTTGCGCGTGCAATAATTGTGCAGGTCGGTTTGAGAAACTTTTTGGCAAAAAGGAAGAAAATTTAGAAAAAGAAGAAGAAAAAGAACACGAAGACGAGGACGAAGAAGAAGGAGAAAAAGTGTGTTCGGATGCGAGGGAAAGAACGAGAGGAAAATAAGGGAAATAATGGAAGGCGAGGAGTTTGAGCATCGCGACATTCAAGCAAATACCAAAAGATAAAATTTACACTCTACTATTAGCTTCGCGATCCTCTCTATTTTTTGTTTCTTTTGAATGTTTACGTCAAAATGCTTTAATTAAAGAATGAACAAGAAATTTACATTTAATGCATCATTCCGCTTAGGCGATGACCATCTTGATGGCGTGGATCGTGGCGTTGTCGACCTTGATGTCGTTCTTCTTGAACGGGAAGTCAGCCGGGACGATCTTCTTGCCAGTGATGGTTTCGAATTCCTTGCCCGCAGCCATGTCCGCCTTGGTAACCGTGCCCTTAACGACGTGGTTCTTGCAGATGTCACCCAAGCCATCCATCTTCACAAATTCCATTCTGGTAACACCCTTGGACTTGATGAAGTCCCCGAAGGCATCGTCATCGGCGGCGAAGACCGTGATCGGGCCTTCTTGCGTGAAGACGTCTTCCTCGCCGGCGGCGGAGATGGCGGAACCCATCATGGAGTAAGACGCGGCCTTGCAGATCATACCTAGATAAGAGAGTAACAATTAGTACTAATTTTTACGATTATTACAATAAAGTCCGTACCGAAGGCATCGTTGTTGAAGGATCGGCCCCCTTCTTCACCACCTGTTGTTGTTATAGTTTTGTAAAGAGATTTTTGTGGTCAGTGGATTTGACACCTTAAATATTGATATCTTTTTTCGGAGAGGAGAAAGAGGACGATCCCGAGAGCTCTCTCTCTTCTTCCCTCCTTCTTAAAGGTTGTGCGCTCTCTTTGGATATCAAAGACAGCGCAGAACCAAAGAAGAAGTCAAAGAAGAAGAAGAAGACAAAGAAGGAGAAGATCCAACACGCTTTCGAATCCTTCTTCAATCGAAGGAAGCAGACGATCTCTCCTTTTCTTCACGCGCGGGAAAAAAACAGATAAAATCCATCTCTCTTCTTCTTTATCCATCGAGAGACAAAATTTGTGGATTAGTTCTCTTCTTCCTTGAAAAATTGTTCTCTCCTCTAAAGCGTACCTTTGCCGTGGGCAATCTTCGCCGAGACGACGGTGGATCGTTGTTGCTTGTTGGCGACAACTTTGGAGACGACCTTGGCGCCGGCGATTTGGGATTGTAAAGCGAACATTGTGTGTGTGTGTGTGTGTGTGTTTGTATGCGTTAAAAAGTGAAGCTTGCGATGGGTGAGGTGGAGGAAAGTTCCACGTCACTCAACTCAAAAAGCCGACCAAAAAAACTCCTTTTCCCTCCCAAAATTTTTGTCTCTTCAACAACTGACAGAAAGAGACCAAGAACTCTTCTTCGTTCAGTCTGTCGTCAAAAAAAAGTAAAAGAGCAGAAGAAAGAAAGAGGAAGAAAGTGTGTTTGTTTGTTTTGTTTGTTTGTTGTCTCCCACCACCACCGTCACCTTCACCACCACCAACACCTTACCACCGGAACCAAACGCTATTCTAACCTAACAGCAAATACATGGCGGCAACGTCGCATTTTCGCACGCCTTTCAATGGCTACAGCGTTAAATTCTCGCCGTTCTTTGCCGATCGCATAGCGGTATCTGCGTCGCAAAACTTTGGCATCGTCGGGAACGGCCATCAGTACGTTTTGAGAAGAGAGTTGAACGCGCTCAATAACAACAACACGAATAACAACAACAACAATTTTCCTCACTCTGGACCGGCGACGCTTCCGCTAGTAGAGGAGGCGAGATTTGAAACCGCAGATGGGATATTCGATTGCGCGTGGTCGGAAGAATCGGAGAACGTGTTAGTCTCCGCCTCTGGCGATGGGTCCGCAAAACTCTGGGACGTATCTCGCCCACCGTTTCAAAATCCTTTGCGTTCGTTCAACGAACACGAGGCGGAAATTTATACCGTTTCTTGGAACCCGACGAGAAAAGACGTGTTTTTAACCGCGAGTTGGGACGATACTATTAAGCTTTGGAATCCGAGAGAGAATGCGCACACGCGCGGCTCGTTGAAAACATTTAGAGAACACACGTATTGCGTGTACGCCGCGGAGTGGTCGCCGCACCACGCGGACGTTTTCGCCTCTGTTTCCGGTGACTGTACACTAAAAATTTGGGACTGCAGGAAAAATCACTCGACGCTATCCATACCCGCGCATGATTTTGAAGTTTTGTGCGTGGATTGGAATAAATATAACGATTGCGTCGTCGCAACGGGATCGGTCGATCGAACGGTGAAACTGTGGGACATTCGAAATCCAAAGAAGGAACTTTCTGTTTTGAGAGGTCACGGTTACGCCGTGAGACGAGTAAAAATGGATCCATTCGACGAAGATATATGTTACACCGCAAGTTACGATATGACTGTAGCAATGTGGAATTGGAAAATTAGCAACACAACTAGCATTAGTAATACTTTAGGATTAGGAGAAGGAGGAGAAAGAGGCGTTCAGCCTTCGCCGCTTTTGCGGCAGTGGCGCCACCACACCGAATTTGCGGTTGGTTTAGACGTGAGTGTTTTGAATAGAGGAGAGTTAGCGAGCTGCGGTTGGGATTCATCCGTTCAAGTGTTTAGCAATCACGGACCGGATCCGCTTCCCATTCTTTAAAGATGTTTACGTAGATACTTAAGTACTGGTAGTTTTTAATTAATTATATTAAAAGAATGATTTGAACGATGAACAATTTTTTAGCTGGAGAAGTTTGACTCTCCCGGACACTTGCACCCAGATTGTTGAATGATGGCATTGGCGGCGTAGTTACCACCCTTGCAGCAATCCGCTAGTTCCTTACCGTGTACAAACTGGGACAAGAACCCGCCGACGAACGCGTCTCCCGCGCCGTTCGTATCGACCAAGTCTTCTTTGGCTAGTTTGATGACGTCGTATTTCGTGACCTTGCCGTCTTTGGCGACAATAGTAGCGTCCGCACCTTGCGTGAACACGACCGTTCTCGTGCAGTGGTCGCTCGCTTTCGGCATTTGACTGATTTTCAACGCAATCTCGGCAACGTCCGTGACGCCTTCCCACTTTTGAGATTCCGCAAAGGTGACCGCTTCGGATTCGTTTCCAAACAACACGTCAACATACGGTAAAGTGTTCATCATTGCCTCCAAAAACGGCGGCACTTGCATTAGGAACGGTGCAGACAAGTTCATCATGTAACATTTCTTGTTTTCCGCGGAGTGCTTGGCCACCGCCATCATGGATTCTGGTGACACCGTCAAGAAAAAGCCGGCGCTGTAATAAAACTTGGCGTCTTCAACAATCTTCCAGTTTTCTGCTTCTTGCAAGTGCTCGAACTTGTAGTTGTTCGCCGCGTTCAACGCGGCAATCAAAGATCGCTCGCCGTCTTTCACTAAAACCCCACACGTCCCCGTTGGCGTCGCTTTGTCGATCATGTACTTTGTCGTCACGCCGTCCGCTTGGCACGCTTTCGTCATCTGGGTGCCAAAATCATCCTCACCGACGCATCCGATAAAGGTCGTCGCGCCGCTCGTCTTCAACATCCACTGGCACACGCGAATAGAGTTTTGCGTGGCACCACCGGCGATGTATTCCACCGGATACTTCTCCACCATTTCTTTGTACAACGGATTGTGCTTTTCCTCGGCTAAGATGGCGTTATTCAGTTTTAACTCGTACTTGTCCAAAATGTCCTGTTCGACGACGGCGGAGATATCTAAAAGGGGATTACCCATGCCCAATAAAATACTCATTTTTTGTTGTTGTGTTGATTAATTATGTGTGAAAGAATATGAAGAATATATTGTTAATGTTGTTCGTGATACTGTGTGGTAATGTTCTCGTATCTGTGTTGACGAGCGCGCAGCAAACGTGAGTACTTTTAGTGACGACGATGAGTTTTCTTTTAAAGATTTCTTTTTTGTGTTCGTGTGTGGCTGTGATTAGAGCAAGAACACTTTTTTCAGTCGTCAGAGCGTGTTCATCTACAGAAGGAGAGAGAGGAAAACATCATCATCATCATCATCATCACAATTAATAAAATAATTTAAAAACGAGAAGAGTCTGCGACGCGATATGCCACCACACCCGTCCAAAGAGGAAAACGACGACGGTGCTCTTCCACTACCACCACCACCACCTCCTCCTCCACCTCCTGAAGAGGACGCGCCGGCGTTGCGCTTCGGTACCGGGTTGAACAACAACAACAACAACAACAACAACAACACGAATTTTAACAACAACAACAACAACAACAACGAAAAAGAAGAAAACAAAGCGAAAAAATTGTCCGAAGATGGTTCTTGGCAGTGCGACTCGTGTTCAAACACAAACTTCGCGTGGAGGAAAACCTGTAAACGATGCGATTTACCGAAATCTCAAAAAGTGAAAGACGAGGAGAAGAAAGCCGCGGCGGGATGGTTGTTAGACGGCGTGGACGATCCGACCAACAATCGAATTTTCGTCAAAGGATTCGACCCAGAGACGACGACTTCGGACGATTTGAGAGAGTTATTCGGCGGCATCGGGATGATTTCGAGAGTACGTCAACGCACGGGATTTCCCGATCAGTGGCCTTGGGCGGTAAAGATATACTCAGACGAGTCCACGGGAAAGAACAAAGACGAGTGCACGATTACCTACGACGATCCAATGGCTGCGCAGTCCGCGCCCGGGTTTTACGACGGATACGACTTCAAAGGGAAGAAGATTAGCGTTTCCTTAGCGACGAAGAAGAAAAGAGAAGAGGATGATTTTAGTAGAGATAACAACAATAATAATAACAATAACTACGACGGTGGTAGAGGTCATAACAGTTATGGTGCGAGAGGTTCCTATGGCGGCGGTGGCGGTCGGGGTCGTGGAGGACGAGGCGGCGACGGATGTCGGATCTGTGGTCGATCCGGGCACTTTGCGCGCGAATGCCCGGATAATCGAGGCGGCGGCGGTCGAGGTGGAGGCTATGGAAATTACAACAGAGGTGGTGGTGGAGGACATTATCGTCGCGACCGGCCGTATTAAATCAGAGATTCATTGTTAGAAGAAATTAATTTCCAAGTATATTTTTACATTACAAGCGTGATTCTATTTGTAGTGTGCGTTGTTAGTATTATTGAAGGCTTTTTATACACCCAAAACGCGTTGTTGATACCTAATCCAACTCAAATATCTTCAAGTTACCGCGAGAATTGGACGCTAACAGTCGCTGACCATCAGGAGACCACGCGACGCTCGTGACGAACGCGCCCTTGTCGTTCGTGAGAACGGGTTTGATGCCGCCGCATAAACCAGCCGTGGGACCTCCCTCTCTCAATCCACAACCAGGAGTCATTCGCATGAACGAGTGTCCCGCAACCGGTAGCGGTGCAAACTTTGCGTACATTCGAACCGTATTATCTTCAGAGCCGCAAGCGATTCTACCATCACTCGTGACGCTGAGACCGACAAAATTTTTCTCGTTCACGTGTCCGGTGTACGTGCGAAGACAAACACCTCGCGATCCTTTCACGTCCCATAGTCTGAGCAAAGAGTCCGTGGATGCCGAAACAAGCTCATTACCCATCCATCTCACATACGATACTGCTTTCTTGTGCGTTTCCAAAGTCAACATCGGCATCACCGCGTTTCGAAGATCGTAAACGTGTACTTTGTGATCTGCTGAGCCGACTGCGATCAGATTTGAGTCCATGCGAGAAGAGTTCACCGAACAGATGTTTGCTTGATTCGGATCATTAATCACCATGCACTCTCGCCTTTGCGTGATTGACCAGACTCGAGTTGTGCCATCGTCCGAAGCTGATAACAGACGAGTTGGATCGATCGGAGAAAACTCAGTCGACCAAACCCGTTTGGTATGATTCTTCAATCGCATGGTTTCCATGCCTTTCTGGACGTCCCAGATTTGCATCGCGCCGTCATACGTCGCAGATGCCATAACCGGCTTCACGTACGGATTGAAACTGATTGAGGACAACTTTGAGCTCGTGGAAAGTTCAATGGCTGGACAATGCACGGCGTTGCCCAACTGCATGACGGAGGCAACCTCGTAAATACACAGCCGCTTCGAAATACCCGCGGTAGCGAACAAGTCGCCGTCGCGATTCCACGCGGTAGAACACACCATATCGCTCGAACCACCGACTAAATCTCCGCACCCCAGCCTAGCGACGACTCGAAATCGCCACTTTCGCGTTACGCGAGTTAAACAGCTGCCAAATTCTTTCAAATCATCCGTTAACTGTTCTTCAACGTTTGTGCGTTTGATCATGTTTGAAATCCATTTTTCGTCGTCTTTCACCGATCCTGCGCGACCGGTATTGTACTCTCCACTAAATCCACCGCGCGCGAGTTGAAGAGCATGGTTTTTGCACGATTTCGCGTATGCTTGAAATAACGTTTCTTCCAAAGATTCAAATACAATTTTCGGCAAGTCGTCAAAGGGCACGTGATCGAGAGCGCGCTGCGACTCTGGAGGTCGCCTTGCCCACTTTTCGCTGTTAAGTGCGCCGGGAACATCTGAAGAGTTGTGAATATTGTTATTACTTTCACCCCGCTTTCTTTTCGAGTTGCTGCGAGTAGAAATTCCTTGTTTTCCGGCGGGGAGCAACTTTGACAGCGCATTTAAAACGTTCAATTCCCGCTGCGTTTTTTCGTACTCGCGTTGGCGGGATTTTTCAATCGATTTAAGAACGTCGATGATTGTTTTCAACTCGTTCGCCTTTCTCTCGGAGTCCACGTTCAACTCGCGGTCAACGAGCGTAGCTTTCGAAGGCATCGACGTAGAAGATGATGACCGGCGGTGTCTCAGAATTTCTAGTTGCTTCAACGCGATATCTCTCACAGATTGCGCCGATACTCGATGGCGAGGATCTCTCGATATCAATTTTCTGAAGGTTTCCGCCATTTCCGGGTGTAACTCATCGATGTGCGTGATTTCTTTTTCATTGAACCAAGCGCGCGGATTCTCAGAACTAGAGCCAACGTCGAACATATCTTTCCAAAACATTTCGGATACGAGGGCACCGAGAGAAACGAGTTCAGATTTGATGGTGTTTGGAAGTTCATTTTCACTCGGAAGAGTTTCGTACAAAACTTCGCGACGTTTCATCACCGGTTGTTGTTTCGATCCTCTCGCCATTCTGTTCCTATTACTTCTTGCGTTCATCTCTTCTTTATCAAATGCTTTGATATCTCCTTGCGGAGAAATCAACAATCTCGAAGGATTGACGCCACCGGAGCAGAAACCGCGCTCGTGTTCGTTCGCTAGAATCGCCGCAGTTCTAGCTAACACATGAAATTTCGTTTCATCACTCATCGTTCTGAATGCGTTCGAATCGAGCCAATTTCTAACTGAAACGAACGACCTCGACTTCTCCAAGCCTTGTATCGGTGGCGCTAAAACAAAGTTACTATCATCGTGACTACTGAGTGAGGATGGAGAAGAGTGGTGGGCTCCGGGAGATCCTCCATGAGATCTCGACGACGACGACTTTTTCGCAAGAGAAGAATTTTGTATTAACCGTTTCTCTGTCTTCGCTTTATTCTCCCTCAATATTAACTCCGATTCTTCTTTCTTCCTTCGCACTATTTCTGCATCTTTGGTCTTATTAGCTCGATTATTGGCGCGCGGAAGATCCACCTCCATCGGCACTTCGACATCGGCATTCTCGACTCTTCTTGTTTGCGCGGGCGGATTACGCGCGTTCGCGTTGTTCTTTGAGTCGTTCATGTCCTTGTTATTTTTCGTCGTTTTCTTCGGTGTCGTAGAAGCAGTTTTTGCCGCTGCGGTGGTAGCAGCAGTAGCAGTATCAGTAGCAGTAACATTCGAAGGATTTCTTTCTTTATTGTTATTGGCGATGCTCTTGAGTAAAAGCATCGACAAGAAATTCTCTCTCGAAGAGTCTCGCGAAAGCGATCTAGGATGACTATTTTTGTTGTTGTTATTGATGTTGCTTTTATTGATGGCGGTGGAATTGTTGTTCATCGTGATGTTGTTGTCGTTGTTTTTGCTGCTATTATTCTTATTCTTACTGTTGTTGTCGTTGTCATTGTTGCCGCTATTGCCGTTACTGTTCATCAAAAGATCGGATTCTGAGTTTAATCGCCTCGGGACGTTTGGCACGCCTTGGAACATTTCTTCTTTACCGAGCATACATATCCCGTCGTCTTCGTTATCTTCATCTAACTCTTCGCCGTATTCGTTCAGTCTCGGAACCGTCTGCGGTGCCGCCGAGTACTGCTTCCTCCACACGTGCTGCCATAAAAGTTTCACTTGTTTCACCGTGACTGGTTTGAGTAAATAATCATCCGCGCCGCTTCGCACGCACTCAAAGACAATTTCCGAGTGTTGATTGGCAGACATCATGATGACGGGTAACTGAGAAAATTGCGAGTGATGTCGCACGTGTTGGAGTAACTTTGGCCCGTCGATATCGGGCATCATCACGTCCGTGAGCAATAAGTTAAACTCAGTGCCTCGACGCAACAACTCGATGGCTTCGGCGCCACTCTCACACGTCGTCACCCGGTATCCACACTTTCTCAGAACCTGTGACGTGACCGCACGACAGATTCTCTCGTCGTCCACGACTAAGACGTGGATCATAGGCATTCCATTACTGTTCGTGTTGTTCATGCGATCATCTTCCGCAGCGATTGTCCTTGTCGTCGTCCTTGTCGTCGTCGTCGTCCTCGGCGTTGTTCTTCCCGTTTCCGCCGACGTCATCACGCGCTGCTGCTGAGAGGACGACATAAATTTTTGCCCTCTTTCCCTTTCGACGACGACGACGACGAGGACTTATTAGGCTGACGTAGTTTGTTCTGAGAATTCCTTTCTTCTTCGCGCCACTTTTTCACCCCGCGTTCTTACTACAACCCGGGCAAGACGAAGGAGAAAATGCGCCTCTTCTTCTTTTCTCTCTCTCTCTCTCTCTTTACGTACCTTTGTGTGCGCTTTCCACAGTAAGTAAGTGTTCTCTTAAACAACTTTCCAGGGGAGCGTGACACGACACTCAACAAAATGTGTCGACTTCTCCCTCGCTTTTTTTGGGTTTGTTTTGGAGGGTCTGTTTCGGGTTGTGACGTCGTCGAACAGGTGGCAAAAACAACAAGAAATCTCTTTTCCAAAAAGAGAAAAATCTTGAGGTGGAGGTGGAGAGAGGTGAAAAGAAAACAACAGTCACCGGCCGTGATGGTGAAAACATCATCTTTCTCTCTCTTTCTGTATCCACACACACACCGAATTCCTCACTCTTATTTCGCACACAATGGCTACTTTTTCCGCCGCCAAGGTACGCATACAACGCAATTCTTTTCTTCTCGCGCTCGTCTGCTGTTCGCGTCGGAGGTTCCCTCCCGCGTTTTCGCCCGACGCGTTATTTTTCTCCGCTAATCATCGAAAATGGATGTGTGCCTAAAAAAAAGAAATTTCTCGCTCCCCGCAAAAGGGGAGTAATCGTAAATGATGACAGAAAATTGCGCGCGCGACAAAAGCGCGCGTACGAATTCTCCTCCGTCTCTCTCTCGCGCGAAATTTTAAACGCGACAACTGACCTCAAACTATCTTCTGAAACTCTCACAGACTACCCAACTCACGCAGTTCTCCAAGGCTGCCGGTCAGTTCAAGAACAAGACCGTCGCCAAGGTGTGTTCTTTTTTCCATCGGGCGAGTCTCGTTATCCGCTCTCTCTTCTGGTCTCTGTTTTTTTTTTGTAGAAGGCGGTTGGTGTAGAGGAGGTGAGAGAAGAGGCGAGTCCAGATCAACTTTTGCTCTGCGTATGAGAAAAAGCTCTTCTATTTTCTCTTCTTCTCCTCCTCCTCCTCCTCCTACTGTTGTCGTGGAATCGATCGGGTCTGTGTACTACGTAATAATCCTGTTCCGGTGTATAGTAGAGAAACACGCAGTTGCTCACATATATTTTCGTTTCTTCCCTTCTCACAGGCGTCTGTCAGCAACACTATCGAAGCCAAGGGCAAAACCTGCAAGGTTGCCATCAATGGCTTTGGTCGTATCGGCCGTAACTTTTTGAGATGCTGGCACGGCAGAGGCAAGGACACCTTGCTCGAAGTTGTTGCCATCAACGACTCCGGCGGTGTCAAGCAAGCCTCGCACTTGGTCAAGTACGATTCCGTCTTGGGCACGTTCGAAGCTGACGTCAAGATCGTCGACGACACGCACATGTCCATCGATGGCAAGAGCATCCAAATTGTCTCCTCCAGAGACCCGTTGCAATTGCCGTGGAAGGAATTAGGCATCGACATCGTCATCGAAGGTACTGGTGTCTTCATTGACACCCCGGGTGCTTCCAAGCACTTGACCGCGGGTGCCAAGAAGGTTGTCATCACCGCCCCGGCGAAGGGCGACGACATCCCGACGTACGTTTTGGGCGTCAACGCTGACCAATACAAGAACTCTGACAAGATCATCTCCAACGCGTCTTGCACGACCAACGGCTTGGCGCCGTTCGTCAAGGTCTTGAACGACAAATTCGGTTTGGTCAAGGGTTTGATGACCACCACTCACTCGTACACTGGTGACCAAAAGATTTTGGACGCCTCGCACAGAGACTTGAGACGCGCGAGAGCTGCGGCCTTGAACATTGTGCCGACCTCCACTGGCGCCGCCAAGGCTGTTGCCTTGGTCTTGCCGGAATTGAAGGGTAAGTTGAACGGTATCGCGTTGAGAGTCCCGACCCCGAACGTTTCCGTTGTCGATTTGGTTATCCAAACCTCCAAGAAGGTCACCGCCGAGGAAGTCAACAACGCGTTCCGTGAGTCAGCGGCTGGTCCGTTGAAGGGCATCTTGTCCGTCTGCGACGAACCGTTGGTCTCTGTCGATTTCAGATGCACCGACCAATCCACGACTATCGACTCTGCTTTGACGATGGTCATCGGTGACGACATGTTGAAGGTTGTTGCGTGGTACGACAACGAGTGGGGCTACTCCCAAAGAGTCGTCGATTTGGCTGAACTCACCGCGGCCAACTGGGAATAAGCGATGATGATGGCTTTTCGTTTGCTAAAAACTAAAACAGCTTGTTATACTATCTATATTTACAGCTAATAAAAAACTAATCCATGACGTTAGAATTCTATATATAAGTATATATTGTACCTGGTACGCGCCTCGCATAGATACATTGTATGGATGTAACGCATCGCGACAACTTTTAAAATGAAAACATGCTACGCGTGTCTGTCGGTGAATCATTTGATATTGATATTAAAAGAACAATAGTACTAACATTAATAACAATACTACTTAAAAAAATGTGTTCTTCTCCATCTTTGAATTAATTTTCATTAAATTTCATCTTGAACGTGCGCATCCATCGGCAACTCGCCGGACTTTGTGATCGTGACAGTTTCGCTCGGCGGCGTTCCGTTCAAAGCTTCGATTTTACGAACGACGTCCATACCATCCGTGACTCTTCCAAAAACGACGTGTCGACCGTCCAACCAAGAGGTGACCACGGTGCAAATGAAAAACTGCGACCCATTCGTGTTCGGGCCGGCGTTGGCCATGGACAACGTTCCTGGACCGGTGTGCTTCAACTTGAAGTTTTCATCCGCGAACTTTTCGCCGTAAATAGACTTGCCTCCCGTGCCATCTCCTTTGGTGAAATCACCACCTTGGATCATAAAGTCTTTGATCACTCTGTGAAAAGTTGAGCCTTCGTAGCCGTAGCCTTTCTCTCCGGTCGCTAACGCTCGGAAGTTTTCGACCGTCTTCGGTACCGTGGCGCCGTACAAACCCATGGTAATTCTTCCCGCGTCTTTCCCTCCGATGGAGACGTCGAAGTAAACGGTGTTTGTAATTTTCGGTCCTTTCTTTGCTTCGACAAAGACGCCGTTGATGCCGATAAAAATGGCCAAGCACGCCAAGGCGAACGTCGCCAGCAACGCTTTGCGTGAATGTTTATTAGAAGAAAAGGAGCTCATCTTTTATATATACGTCTCGTTCTTTCTTATGAAGAAATTCAAGTTTTGAGAATTCGCGATCAAGAAAAATCTCTCTCTTCTTCTTCGTTCGTTGTTTCCTCCAAAAAAAACCATCATCATCATCGAAAAAGCACGACTGCAAGAAAAACAAAAATGAAAAAAAAAGGAGAGACATCAAAAACAACCCACAACAATAAAATAAAAACAAGAAAGGAAGAGAGAGAGAAGAGTACATGTTTCTGCAGCACGGCGGGACCTCGCTCATTAAGCTCACCTCTGTTGTTTCGTGTTATTGCCGTTCGTCTTCCTATTCTCGTTATTATCATCATCTTCATCACTTTAAACGAGGAGGAGGAGGATACAGAGGAGGAGGAGGGAGAAGAATGTATTCGTCCTCGTCACCGACGGCGATAACGAAAGCAAAGAAACAACAACCGAAAGAGGACAAGACGGAAGGAGGAGGAGGAGGGGAGTATAATCCAGAAAAGACTGCCATTGTAGACGGGAAGAAATACCGCAAGTGCGCGTGCGCCATCGTCTTCAACGACTCTGGCTCGCACGTTTTAGTCGGCGAACGCGCCGGGAAGAGTGGGTCCTGGAATTTACCCCAAGGCGGGATGGAACCGAAAGAAACCACCGCCGAGGCGGCGACGAGAGAGCTGTACGAAGAGACTGGGATATCCTTAGATTCCTCGAAGAATAAAAAGAATATCCAAGTAGAGTTATTGTCTGTCTTAGAGAATGACGACGCGTATGCGTACAGCGCAGGTGGGTGGTTAGAAAAGAAAGGGTTGGCCGGACAACGGTTAGAGTTTGCAGTATTTCGATGTAAAACGTCAGCCGATCCCATGGAATTTGTAAACTTGGAAGGGTTGGACGGCGAACCGGCGGAGTTCACGCAGATGAAGTGGATGTCTTTGGATGAGTGCGTTGAGAGCGTGTGGGAGGCGAAGAAGAAAGCGTACGAGAAAATGCGAGTGAACGTCGAACCAATCGTTCGGAAGCATTTTTATTAGTCGCGCTTTCGTTTTGTAGTCACTGTGTGTAGTTTGTTATTCTTATTCTTAATTTGTTTTATTGAAAGAGATTTGCGTTTACTTGGTGATGTTCTTCGCGACGCTTTGCGACTCTTTCCAGTTCACACCCGGCATGATTAATCTCTGGTCAACTCTATCTTTGTAGTCAATCACGGTTTTCATGAGCGTGTCGAGCAATTCATCGCCCAACAAAGTCGGTTCTAATCCCAAGTCTTTCAAGTTGGAGTTTTTCGCGTTGTAGTAGTGCTCTTCCGCTTCGGTTCTCGGGTTCGGTACGCTAATAACTTCCGGACTCAATCCTAATTTCTGACCGGCTTCGGTGATCAAACCAGCGAGTTCGTTCACGGAGAATTGCTGCGTAAACTGGTTGTAAATTGGCATCTTTCCCGGTTCCGCGGGGTTGTCGACGGCAATTTGGATGCATTGCACGGTATCGCGAATGTTCAAGAAACCTCTTGTTTGTCCGCCCTTACCGTACACCGTCATCGGGTGACCAACCGCGGCTTGGATGCAAAATCTGTTCAATGCGGTGCCAAAGACGGCATCATAATCTAATCTGTTGATCAAGTCTGGGTGCATCATCGTTTCGTCCGTTGCGATGCCGTACACGACGCCTTGGTTAATATCCGTGCATCGCAAGTTCCACGCTTTCGTGCAAAACAACATGTTCGCAGAGTCGTGGCATTTCGACAAGTGGTAGAAAGAACCACCTTGTTTCGGGTACGGCAACGTATCTGTTCTACCATTGTGCGTGATGGTCAAGTAACCTTCCTCGATGTCGATGTTCGGAGTACCGTATTCACCCATTGTGCCGAGTTTGACCAAGTGGCAATCCGGCGCGAACTCTTTAATCGCGTACAAGACGTTAATGGTACCCATAACGTTGTTCGTTTGCGTAAAGATGGCACGAGATCTATCCATCATCGAGTACGGTGCAGAGCGCTGCTCGCCAAAGTGTACCGCGGCAGTCGGGTTGAATTTTTCAAACGTTGCGCCCAAAAACTCGTAGTCGCACACGTCGCCGATGAACAACTCAATCTTTCTCCCGGAAACTTCTTCCCACTTGCGAACTCTTTCGTGAATGGATTTAATCGGCGTCAAGGAATTGAAACCGAGCTGATCATCAAACTGACGTCTACACAAGTTATCGACGATGGACACCTCGTAGCCTCTTTGGGACAAGTGCAAAGCCGTCGCCCATCCGCAGTAACCGTCGCCGCCGATGATCATGACGCGTTGGCCTTTGCCCGCGTCCGCGGCATCCGATCGCGGGTTGATCGCTTGAACGACCAAAGACGATTTCTTTCCGTGCCTCGCAGGGATAGAAGAAGATAATCGCAACGCGTTTCTAGTTTTGCTCATTCTTCTCGAGCTCAAGGCTGTATTTTAGTTACAATAATAAAAGAAGAAGAGAAATAATTTGTTGTATTAGTTATACTCTTTTAACATGTGGACAGATGATGAAAAAGAGAAGAAGAAGAAGATGAAAAGAAGATTTTGAAAACAAAGGGAAAAAAGAGAACAAAAACTCAAAAGCTTTTCAGCTCTCTTTTTCTGCTGCTGCTGCTGTGATATTCTTACCCGAAGAGGAGGAAGCGACGACGCGCGTCGTCGTCGTCGGAGCTGTTTAGTTAAAGGAGAAAGAAATCCATCGTTATTTTTAGTTCTTCTTCTGTATCTTTTACGCGCAACAAAAAGCGAGAAATAGCGAATTGGAATTAATATTCCTTTCTCAACATACATCTCTCCTCGTCTCTTCTCGTCCCCGACAGAACCGACCACAAAAACGAGGAGGAAAAGGAATAAAAGAACGAAAGAAAGAGAACTCAAAGAAGGACGACGAACGAGGACACGGGAGAGACAGACACGTTTCTGTCTCTGTCTCTCGCGAAGGTGGGATACGAAGGAGGAAACGTACCGAAAGAGATGGCTGATTGTGCGATGGCTGACATATTATCTACTATTATTAGGAGAGCTGCTTTTGTTTTTGTGGTGTCGAAAGAACTCGAAAGAACTTGTGTTTCCTGTTTTTTTGGCGACTTTTGGTCCAAAAAAATTTTTGGAGGAGAGAATTTTTCCGAGAGAGAGACTAATAAAGAGAGAAGTCAACGAGACTTTGAACTCACATTCATCAACCCGCACAATAATAATATAATTATTCGTGAGCACGAGTGTTAAAAAAAGTATATTATGAGACGAGGTGCTGCGGCTTCTTCGCACAACACGTCGTCGTCGAATTCACCTCGCGCCGCCTCCACTTCCGCCGCTACCGCCCCCGCAATCATCCACCCGTCGGGACAAACGATTTTGGAGAACAACACCAACTTGAATAACAACAACAATGCGTTTGAAAATAATATTCGACCGGCGACTCCGGTGGCATCTTCTTCTTCTTCCAGTCAATATCAAACAAAGATGATGAATACTTCGGGAGGTGGAAACATTGGTTCAAACAGGGTATTTCGACAATCGACGGCTTCGAGCACCTCTCATTCGTCGTCCTCTAATAGTAGCACGTTACATCTCTCGGAGCAGCAAATTTCAGTCAAGTTTGGCTCCGTTGCCTGTTTGCTCTCGTTTTGTTTGATTTTGTTCGGAAGCGGTTTAGTCAGAGAATCAAAACTGAAACGACACGAGATACCGGGAGATTTGCACACGAGAGTGTTCGTCGAAAAGTTGAACAAGTGGAATAACGTATACAGAGATGAATTCGAACGCGTGGAGTGGATGTTGATCGACAACAACTTCAACGACGCGCAGCCATCGCCGAATATCGAAACGTTGAGGAGCACAACGGAGGCGACTAATTATCAAGCGCCCAAGTTAGCTGCACCGCAAACTTACAAAGCTTTGAAATTTCAGAGTTCAAATCTGATGGAAATGTACGTTTTACCGAAAATTTATCCGAAATACGCCGAGTACATGCCGTCGATTGACACGTTGCGAGAGGCAGTTCAAAAAGGAAACCCGATACCGGCGACGACGACAACGTTGTTGAACAAAACTAGCGATAAGACTAATTTAAACGACGCCATGAACAACACGGCACTCGTCTCTCGAATGCTCGAGACGCCGCTTTCGCTTTCGCTCGTAGGAAAAGACACGGCTTCAAACCAAATCGTCGCCTCGATCGATTTAGGCGAGCAAATACTGTTTCAAAAAACGATACTTTCCCACGTGAACAATAAGATTTGTAAATATCAAATGGGTGGCTATCATACTAACACACAAAATTGCGAGACATATTCAGCGCTCTTGCGCGCGTGTTTCAAAGTCAGAAAGAGTGGCGTAGAAGAAAATGCGCATTGGGTTTTGGATGATACGTTCGGTAATTTTGGGTGCGAACCGGGGAGCCTAACGAGAGTACGAGGTATTTCTTCGGGTAGTAGTAGCGATAGCAGCAGCAGCAGTAGTAGTAGTAGTAGCAGCAGCAATAGCAAAAGCGGCGATAGTAATACTGGGATCACAAACACCGCAGTGAATGGAAACAGTGATAATGGATCACTTTTGTGGAAACCATCGATACGGAAACGTATCGATGCGCCTCAAATCAAAGCCACCCTTCCGGATGCGAACAAAATTCGCGTCGCTTTCGCCGAGCAAACGGTGACTATTCAACACGCGTTCGATCCCGAACTCTGGCTCAAAAACCAAACGATTTTCAAGAGGAATTACGAAAGACACCGCGCAAAAGTGTCAATAGAAGGAATCGTGCTCATTGTCGTCGGAAGTGCGCTCGGTATTCCCGGCGTTGGTTTGCTCTTGTTGGGATTCATCAAACGCAAACGCACGGTTCGATCCAGACGAGGATACGTTCAGTTACAGTTCCCAGGTCCTGATTACGTGTAAATTAATAATGATTTGCTCCGAACGTATTATAATACAATCATAAAATTCCAACTAACTAACTACTCTATTCGTTTCTATACGTTTCTATACGTTTTAATCGATTTAATCGTCGTCGTCTAACAAGTCGTCTAACATCGCCTCTTCTTCTTTCTTTTTGTTTTTAACTTCTTCTTCTTTTTCTAATGTTTCTTCTTCCTTTGCACTTTTATCGGCATCATCAATTGAAAACTCCCCCAACTCTCTTCTGTATTCCTCGTACTCCTCTTTGCTCCGACATTCGTCCAATGCGAGTATTTTAGACAAAGGTATTGAATGCACGCGTCGTCTTACTTCCATTCTGTTTAATAAAGTTACTTTTTGTGGTGGTGCGTCTCTTGCTCCTCCATTCAAATCGTTTTTCTCCTCCTCCTCTGCCTCTGGCCAAGTGGAGCGCAAAAGACACGGTTTCCTTCGCATCATTGTTATTTATTATATCGCGCTGATACGCGCTGATGAGAGAGCGTTTTTGTGTTGTTTGGACAAAAGTCGTTGATGAATCTGCCTTGAAAAAGTCAAAAAACACTTGCATGGAACAAACACCCTTGTTTTGGCTTCATTTTCGTCATCATCATCACTTCAAAAACACCTTCACACAGTTAGTTTTACCCCGACGAGTTATTATAAAATGTCGAACAACAACAACAACGAAAAAGAGCGAGAGAAGGCGAAGCAAAAGAACATCGCGGTCATCGAAAACGCGATCGCGGCTAGGAACAAGGTATTAATGTTGTTGTTGTTGTTGTTGTTGTTGTTGTTGTGTTCTTTTCTTTTCGTTTACCTAAATAAATCATCTCATTTTTCAAAAATAAACTTTTCTCTCTTCTCTGCGTTTGCTTCTCGTTACTGACTCTTCTTCTTCTTCTTCTTCTTCTTCTTCATCACCATCATCAGTATAAATCTATCGCGGACGACCGAGTGAGAGAAATTGCAAAGTTGGAGAAGCAAATCGTCTCGTTAGAAGCGTTGATGGACCCGCGAACGAATAAGGACGGCATGGATGCTTTGAAGATTAAACTGGCCGAATGCGAAGGGACGATAGCGGCGTTACGGTTAGAAATTGCGAGCGTTCGAGGAAAACTCGATAAGAAATCGAAAGCGGCGAGTAGTAGCGACGACGATATCTCTTCGTCAAACGCGTTGAGCAAACTCGCGCAGTTGGCCGGAAGCGCCGCCGGTTCCGCCGGGTTCGGGAGTGGCTTTAACTCGAGAGATTATCTCCTCGGCGTGGTAAGTGGGATGGCACTCCTTGGCGTATTAGTGAGTGTGAACCATCATCGCAGTGGCGGGACGGTTTCGTTGCGTTGGTTCGGGGAGACCGTGAGCGCTTTATTGAAAACATCCACGACGTCTTCCGCCAAGTAATCGATCGTCATTTCACAACAACCGCGTTAATATTATTATTTATTATAGAATTGTCTTGATTTGTATTTTTAGCACACTGACACACACACTGGTACAACACACTATTATATTATCATTGTTACGCGCTACTTTCTACGGTCTACTCTCTTCCTCTCTAAATAAAGCTTCTAGTGTAAAAACTCCTCTCTAATCTTCGCGGCTTCGTGATACGCGTTCACGTCCAAGCCGCTCGCGTTCTGCGCTATCCGAACGCGTAAAACACCGTTTCGTAAAATAGAAAACCGCGTCGAAGTCGACGATGGAGAAGAAAACGAACATTTTTCGTACTCCCCAATCAAAAAATATAAACTCTTCAACTTCCACTTAAACGTCGGCGACATTGAAGACGCGTCGAAGGTGAGCGCGAACGCGTCGTCTTTCAAAACACCGACGGAATTTGAAGCGTCGAAACTTTCCAAAGTGCCCAAGACGCGCACGGAGACTTCGTACACGTTTTCTTCTTTATCTTCTTCTTCATCATCTCCTCCTTTTTCTTCTTCCTCTTCTCCGTCTTCTTGCCTCTCGGTCTCTACAATTTCTTCTTCTTCTTCTGACTTCTCGTCGTCGTCGTCCAGAAAAGTCGTTTTCGTAACCACCATCATCATTTCTTCTTCTTCTTTCTTAAAGATATCCCGTAAATCTCCCACGCGAGACACCCGTCCACTGTTCACCATTTCTTTTTCTTCTTTTTCTTAATCACACCACCCCTTCTTATTCACCGGGTATTCACATATTAATAACACGTGTTTATTATAATATTGTATAGTTGTTGTTATTAAAAAGTATGAAGAAGAGAAAAGAGACGAAACAACAAAAACTGAGGTGAAAGGAAAAGAACCAACTTTTTGTTGCTTTTTTTTTTTTGAGAGAGACTCTTTCTTGTCTTCCACGTGTGTCGTGTTTTCGTCATAGACTTTTCAATCGTCGTGCCTTTTCGCCACTGTTTACAAATTCGACACAGAAAATGGAATTCTCGCGGAGGAAATCTCCCTCGGGAGACGATCCAACGGAAAGAGGAGCGTGTTTGAGTAAACCGGCGACGCCGGCCAGCAACGACGGACGAGACAACGAAAATAGCGATTTGATTGTGTACCAAAACGATATCTTGCGCGCCGGTGACGACCGATGCGCGTATAAAGTGCTCGGCAGTTTAGGAAGCGGGACGTTTGGACAAGTTTTGCGGGTACAGAAAGTGACTCAGAACGACTCACACGAAAGAAATAACAACGACGACAGCAACGCGGACAAAGAGAATGGGAATAAAGTCTCGGCGTTGAAAATAATCAAGAACCATCCGGCGTATTTCCACCAGGCGCACGTGGAGATTGGTATTCTCCACATGCTAAACACGAGGTGCGACCCAACCGGGGAGAAGAAAATCGTAAAACTTTTGGACCAGTTTGTCTGTCACAACCACTTGTGTTTAGTTTTCGAATTGTTGGACATCAACTTGTACGAATTTTTACGGAAGAACAAATTCAGAGGGGTCTCGTTGCGAGTGCTGAGAGAGCTCATGGTGCAACTGTTGAACGCTTTGGACGTGTTGAGAGAGGCGAACGTGATTCATTGCGACATAAAACCAGAGAACATTCTGTTGAAGTCGTTGTCGTCCACGGAGGTGAAATTGGTCGATTTCGGTTCCGCCTGCTTTCAAAATAGAACGGTGTATCAATACATCCAGTCGAGATTTTATCGGAGTCCAGAGGTTTTATTAGGAACACCATACGGGATGCCGATCGATATGTGGAGTTTAGGTTGCGTAGCGGCGGAAATGTTTCTAGGATTGCCGATTTTACCAGGCGCGAGCGAGTTTGATTTGTTGAACCGAATGTGCGAAACGATTGAACCGCCGCCGGATTCGATGTTGCACAAAGCGAGACATCGGCACAAATATTTCGTACGAGAGAATAACGGTAACACTAGTAACAACAACAACAACAACAACAGTAGCAGCAGCTTTTCAGATATGAATCTAAACTCGGAATCTGATTCGGACATGATGAAGAATAAAAACAACATGGACGCCAATGGAAACGGAGAGTCGAACTATCGTTTGTTGAACTTACAACAATACGAAGAACGTTCGGGGAAACGAGCCGCCGTAGGGAAGAGATACTTCCACCAAAAGAAACTAGCTGATATTATTTTTGGAGCACCGTATAAGGATCTCGGCGTGGATGGTCCCGGATCGAGAGAACGAGAAAACGCCATCGAGGAACAAAGGCTCATGCGCGCGTCGTTTTTAGATTTCTTATTCGGGATGTTGACGCTCGATCCAACTTCACGTTGGACGCCAAAACAAGCGCTGTTACACCCGTACATAACCGGCGAGCCGTTCGATGCGAAGAATCCGTTTAAACCACCGTCGTGTATGGAAACTACATCGGAAGAAACGAGAAAAGAACATCAACGGAGCGCGGCGAAAATGGCGGCTGCGGTTTCGGAGAGCGCAAAGAGAGAAGTTACCGCGGCGAAGAAACCGAAGCAAACCGTCCAAACGCCGTTTCCAGATTTCGTACCACCGCCTTTGGAGCAACAACCGGTTCCCGCCGGCATTGCTGCGAATGCAGCCGCTGTTATTGCCGAGGTACCAGCAGCAGTTTCGGCGCAACAGCAACAACCGGTTGTCGGCGGTTTAGCCGCGGCGTTCGCTTCAGCTTCGGCAACCGCTACTTCTGTTGGAAATACAAACTTTCTGCAAGCTCAACAAATGCAAACAGCAGCAGCTGCAAACGCAGCCATGGTGTCTCAAGCCTCCCCTGGTCAAACGCAATCTGTTTTTGGCGTCGGAAGCTTTGGACAAAGTCCAGGCGGAACCCAGTTTTTGGGAAACCATTTCGTCGGTTCTCCTCACGCCATGAACTCCGCCGCGCTACATCCGTTACACTTTGGACAATCGCCACCGACTTCGCAAATGCAGAACTTGTCCATGCAACGACAGCACGCAGTTGCGGCGAAAGCAGCCGCGGCCGTTCAGCTTCCAGTCGTGTACGCTAGTCCTTTAGGTCCCGGTCGAGGGACGCTGGGAGGCGAGGCTTCCGCGGGCGGAATGAACACCGCGTCGGAGGCGGCTCGAGCGGCGACCGCGGCACAAAACGCCTTGAACGTAGGAAATAACAACTTGATTCGTAACAACTTTGGCATTAGCGGACAGTACAAAATGCAACAAAGCGGCGAAAACTCGAGCGGCGGAAGCTCCTCTTCGACGTTTTCGGGCTTACCTCAATCCATGCCGAGACAATCCGCCTCGGGTGGTTTCGGTGGGTCTGGTAACGCCGGTTGGTGGGGACCAGGTGTCGTTAGCGGCAACTCAGCGAGCATAAGCAACAAAGAAAAAGGTGCATTCTCGCCCATGAGTCGCGTTTCTGGATTCGCGTCCCCATCAGGCGGTTCTGGTTTGAAAACTGTTAGAGAAGGCGGGGAGTACGTTCCAAACACTTCGCCTCCGCCTCAAATGAACAAAGAAATTGATATGGACGCGAACTGGGACCCTACGCTTTCAGAACCGTTGGAAGATCAGCACCAACAGAACAATAGTCAAACGACGACGACGGATTTGTACAAGTACGCCTCGAGCGCTCCGACAGGCGGTTCGTTCATGCAAGAGAAGAAGCGCAAAAGCGATCGATAAACAGTTAGGTACCGGTACAATCACCGTATTCTTGTATAAACTCAAAACTAAAGTGTCGCTCTTTATATTCTTTCTGTACCAGTGGTACCATGGTACCATCTACGAACTACATAACCTACACATCTATCTCTCTCTATCTCTTCTTTCTATTATTATCAAACGACGAGCTTTTTCAGTTTGAACACGTCTTTCACATTCTTCTGCATCGCTTTGTACGGGACGTACATGCCTTCTTTTTTACCGCCTTTGTAATGTAAGATGCGAATGTCCTTCTTTTTCAAACCTTGGCCGTTCCCGCTCGGGACAAAATTATACTGATCCCCAGGTATCATTCGCACGGTGACTACCTCTGCACCGGAGCTCCCGCACACGACCGGTAAATCAATAACTTTCTTTCCTTTCGCTAACGATTGTACTTTTGAAGCCGGGACGTTCAATCCTCTCTGATACGCCGCCTGGTCCCCGGTAAATCCAGCCTCCTTCCCACTTTTTTCTAAGTCTGACTTCCATAAATCCAACGTGTGGTCGCTAAATTTGGCCGCGCCGACGTACTTTCCTTTCGGCACAAACTGCACGCCGCCTTGAACCGGGTACGCTTTGTTATCTCGAATCGTCACGCCGTAATCGAAATTTCTCGTCTGAAACAAATCGCTCACGTCTCCGACAAAGACAATGTCCGTATCCACCATCAACAAGTCCGCGTTCCAGTCGTTATCTCTCGCGCGTTTAATAAAAGCGTTGTATAACTTCATTCTCTCCAACATTAACGCTCCAGTCCCGATTTTCGTTCGATCCAATATACCCTCGAAGCGGTGCAACTGTACTTTATCCATTCCCGGTTTGCTCATATCTATCTCCGTTTCTTCGTCCGTAATCAACGCGACGCACGTTCCAGGCCCGTTAGTCATTCGCGCGCTTTCCATGGTGATGAACATCGGAGGTTCGTGACACCCGTTGCACCTCTCGCCTTTTTTCCTGTCAAACCCGCCCGGTTTTGTGGCGTAAAACGAAGCCACTATTAAAGAGCATTTTTTCGCCTCCTCGTTGATCGATTTAAACTGCGCGTGGTGGTGCGCATCAAACGTGTCCTTCTCTCGAGGGGGATGCTGCTGATGATGACTTTGCGATGACACCGTATTCGTTCTCGTTCTTCTTTCTTTTTCTTCTTCTTTCATCGTGTTGGTATGAGGAGCATATCCATCACCACCGTCTTCGTCGTTGTTGTTCGAAGCAAAAGCCGATGACGATGACGACGAGAGAGAAAGAGAAGAAGAAGACGATGATGATGATGAAAAGAGCATCCAAACGACAATTGCAATCATCACCGCCGTCAAGACGAGCGCGTTGTTCAACACCACCATGATGATGATGATGATGTTGATGATGTTTCTGCTGAAACTTGATTCTCGTGTTTGTTTTTTGTTTGTTTTGATTGAGGAAAAAATGAGAGGAAGAAAAAGAAAATTTTTTTGAAAAAAGAAAAAAAACAGACAGACGGAATGAAAACACAAGAAGGCAGCCGAAGAGAACAGATTTTACACACCATTTTGTATAAAGGAGCCGCGCCTTTTCCTCATAATAAAAATCATCATGGTGAGAAATTCAATCGCGTACTATCGGAGGGACGAGAACCCGGTGAGCATGTACGGCGCACCGTTCTTGGCCACGATCGTGACGTTAGTGTTCATAGCGTTATCGTATTTCGGATCATCCAGCTCTTCTTCTTCTTCTTCTTCTTCTTCGATGAGTGCTGCGAAGGATTACGCCGCTGCCACAAGTCGAGAAAGAACGACGACAAATCCGACGACGACGACGAAAATCGAAGAAGACGAGGATTTAGCGACGACGAGAAAGTATTCTTTGACGTTACCGAGACGCATGCACTTGCCAAACTTCTTCTCGAACCTCGGGAACGAGCAACAGCTCGAGCAGCAGCAAAGTTCAATCCCTTCACTTCCCTCCGGGTCGAAACGGTTCCAAGTGTCCACCAACGATTTACTCTTAGACGATAAAGTGTTCGACGACCAAGAGAAGAATCCGTTAGTCGGGTTCGCGTGTTCGTTCGATCGCATTCCAGGCGCGCAGACGCAGACGTACCACGTGAAATCATTCACACCAAAATTGTCCAACCCGGAGGCGACGCACCACGTGACGGTGTTCGCGTGCAACGCGCAACGCATGCACAAAAAGTTTGGAACGACTAAAGGTACCTTTTACGGCGCGAACGAGTGCGGGACGTGGCCGTTTTACGGCGAACCGGATTCACCGTGTTTAGAAGTCGCGTGGGCGTACGATAAAGGCGCCGGTACGTTTTCGTACCCGACCGGGTTCGGTTACAAAGTTGGTAAAGGTACCGCGTTTGACGTGTTATTGACGCAAGTGCATTACTTGTACCCGAAAAACAAACCCGTGAAGATGTGGAACGACGATACCGGGGCAATCATGCAGTTAGATCCGTATCGACCGTCGGTTGTCGACGCCGGCGTGTTGACGATTATGAAAACGAGCATGGTGTTGAAACCCGGTCAAGACGAAACTGTGGTGCATTACTCCGTAGGTCCGGAAAATCAAGTGTACGCGCACCATTTGAAAGATGATTTCGCGAACGGAGAAGAGGAGAACTTTGGCGTGACGTTGTTAGCCGCGCATTTACACGCGCACGATTTGGCCAAGAAGTTTAAACTTTCCGTAGAATCGCCCTCTGGACATAGAAACGTCGTCAAATACATCGAGAACTATGGTGGTTACGGAAAAGACCAAGACTTTTTCGTCTTGGCGAACCGGGCGAGAGTACGTCGCGAGGACAGAATTGTCATCGAGTGCACGTTTGATACGTCAAAAATTACGCAGCAGGTGAAATACGGGACCAATCACGACGAGGAGATGTGCGGACCGATTTTGATGTATTATCCGAAGAAGGTGACGTCTTCGGATTTAGACCAAAGCGGGTATTTTAGCGGCATTCAAATGAATTCAGTCATGGTTTAATTTTTCTAGAGAACGAGAATTTCTTGTAATATATGGGTATACTTTTATGAATCACATTCGTTATAAAAATCACACTAAGAACAACAACAACAACAACAACAACAACAGCATAAAAGTAAAAAACCACTTCAAATGAGTGTTCTTGACTAAAATGTATCCATAGTGAACGTTTCAACGCATACCGTACGCATCTCGAACCTCCCCGAGCAGTTCGACGAGGACGATTTCACATCCATGTGCCAAAACATCAACCCGAAATCCAAAACTCGATTTTTCAGAAACAACAACACCGGGGAGATGGATTTTAAATCGAAGAAAGAAGCCGAGAGATGCATCGAGGAGTACGACGAGATGGACATCGACGGGGGGTGCTTGCGCGTGGAGGTAATATCGATCGCGCGTATTTTGTGTTCTCTTTTTACTTTTGCCTTTTGTGTTTGTGTGTGCGTCTCTTCGTTGATTTTTGTTGACCAAACTCCTCTTTATCTGATGAAAAACAGCTCGTCGCCGCCGCGAGCGCGAACAACAACAACACCTCGACGAGCCGCGAGCAACAATCGAACACGCCACCGACGACGTCGGGGCAGTCACCGTTCTCTGGGGGTATGAACGCGCGTCTTCTATCGCCAAGTCGTGGGCACGGTCAACGGAAAAAAGAATACGATGCCGACGGCCTGGAAGCGACGACGTCGAGAGCGGAAGAGGATTTGGAGTGCGACAGCGAAGACGAACGGAGTAATATTTGGACGAACATAAAAGAAATGACGTTCAAGGATTTAAAAGTGATGTTTGAAGCGACGATTGGACGGAAGAGCGCGTATACGGAGAAGGATCGAGCAAAGTTAGAAAAGAGCACGTACGAGATTTTATCGGGGTCGTTGGAAGGCACACCGAGAGGTGCGCATGACGAGAGCAGCAGCGATGATGAAGAAGGAGGAATAGGCAAACGAGAAGAAGAGGAGAAGGAGAAAGTGGAAGAGGAGAAGTTCAAGGCGAAAAAAAGTTCGCAGCAGATTTCGGAGGAAGACAAGAAGTGGGTGCAGAAGTTCACATGTCCTCGCTGCAAAACGACGATCAATCCAAAAACGAAGACGGCGTTCACGTCGAAAAAACAAGTGACTGGTCACATGGCTCACTGCAAGAAAGTACCTGAACAGCAACAGACGAGATCGAAGGCTGCGTCAGGGAAGAGTGAGAAAAAGAGAACGTTGGAGATGAGAGCAGAAGAAGAGGAAAAGGAAGCGGAGAACAAGAAGAAGGCGATACGTGTCATCGATGACATGCTTAAAAAGAAGCAGAAGTCGACATCGACGCAAATCCCAAAACGAAGCAGCACTTTATTGGACGTGGTGATGAGAAAAGAAATACCACCCGTGAAAACAATTGTCAACGGTGGTCCGCCGCCGGTTATTCCAAAGCTTACTATCTCTTCGACGGCAATGGATCCGCCACTGCCGAGATATGTCCAGCAACAAAAGCAAACACAGCAAACACAACAAACACAACAAAAAGCCGACGAGAACAAACACTTGCACGATTTCAGAATTGAGATGCCGTTTGGATTCGTAGCCCCGGAAAGAGCAGAACCGTGTCTGCTCATCAAGACGAGTGCACGAAACGTCACAGAAAGGGAACTGACTAACTTATTCCGATTCTTCGAAGGATTTCAGCACGTAACGGTTCGTGACGATACTTCCTTCTTCGGCGCTGGAGGAGAAAAGAAAGTTATTCACGTACAATTTAGGGAGAAAGAAAATGCGGCGTACGCGAAGAGCAAAACGGATAAGTTCATACTGGACTCCAAGGATCCAATCAACTCTGTGCTCAATATTGGATACTTCGCTGGGTACACACCACCTTCCTCCGCGACGGCTCGGGATGCGCACATGGCGACCACGACTTATCCAAGCGCCTCCGCGGATAATCCTTTTTCTGCAGCGGCAAAATTAGCAGAGCCGCCTGATGGTTTGTATTGTGATTTGTGCGGGGTGAAGTTCGCAGGAAAACACCATAAGGATGCTGTGATCGAGAATTGTTGGAATCAACACGCAAAAACTAACTGTCACCAACAAAACTTGAAGAGCAAGAAAATTGAAGGCGCGGAGTATTTCAGACCCAAAATTACACATCATCCTGTCACCGGTTCTATTCAGTTGATATGGAGCTGTGATTGCTGCCAAGTGACAACGGGTTTGTATGGGAAAAATCTCTGGAATGGGCACGCATTCGGAAAGAAGCACGCGGAAGCTATGCGAGAAAAAAGTTTGTCAGCGAACGCGACGAGATCTACTCACACGCAAGATCCCCGGTTGAAACCGAGTGAAAATCCCGACGACGATCTCGCGAAAGATACAAGTCCTTCGAAAACGCCTACGGCTAGAAATACTCCAGTCTCGGGGCAACTGGGAGAAAGCGAGTCCAAGAGCGATTGGCTTCAATTTAAGGAAGCTCGCTTGAAGAAGATTACGCCTTACGAAAAAGAAAGCACTGATTTCATAGACGAACTGCCGATGGATGGAGGGAAGAAAGTAAACGTGGAAGTAAGTCTCGATGGATGCGATGCGAGTTACTTCGACGAGCGGATGGTGGGCGATTTGAAGAGAAAGATTATGGAGGAAGATTCCGGTTTTGTGGTGAAAAAATTCAACGAGAGGAACGTCATTTGGTTATACGGAAATAAAACGAGCACAAAATCCGCTTGGTTGCGTACTCGTGAACTCAGGCACATTGCGGCAAAGTTGAGCGAACGACGGGTAAATACCACGGGCATATGGAAGTTAGATGGTCTCAGAACCTTGGTTTCGAAAGGATTGATAAAAGAGTACAAACCGGAAATTACAGCATTCATTGACGACGAAACCAAGTACAAGAGAGACACCGATGGTAAAATAACAATCGCTGAAGAGGTCGGTAACATGCTGGGTATGCTAAAAGGATCAAAATATGTCACACAAAGACAAACAGAAGAATACCTTGGACAAAAACTCAAAGTTAAGTACGAGATATTGGAGATCGGCGAGGTAAAATTCACCGGGTACCCTGAAGGCGTCGCAAAGGCGTGGTTACTCATTCGCGAGTTTTGTTTTCTCGGTGCAGAAGAAGGGAGAAAAAGGGAGAGAGAGGCGCGAATAGAACGAGAACGAAGAGCGGAGGTTGTGAAAAACAAACCGGCGCGTAACACCAGATCGTGCCCGCATTACGATCCCAAAACGAATAAATGCGGTTGGGCGAACTCTTTCAAAAATCGCGGGCGCACCGCCTGTCGATACTGCAGAAACGACAGCAGGTGAAGTCGTTGATTTTAGAGGAAAGAGAGAAAAAAGAAACACGAAAATTGTACAGCAGCAGCAGCGATAGCAGCGATAGCAATAGCATAAAGAAGGAGAAGGAGGGTAATGTAATACTGTTGTTTATAATATATTTCTTCTTCAAAATGGTCACTTTTTTCTTCACATCTTTTTATTAAAGCAAAAATGGATGCGCGTCAAACATCACGTCGTCGTCGGTCAAACGCGAACGCCTCCTCTTCTTTCCTTTCTTCGACTGAAAATAAAACAAAGACAACCACACCGAGAAGACGAGACGCGAAAATGATGATGCGAATATTCTATCCCTCGGAGTATTTCGAAGAAGAAGACGAAGAAAAAGAAGTTTACGGTTGGATATTTCGAAGCGATGATGGATTTATGGATACAGACGATACAGACGAGGACGAACAGAGGAGAGGAGAAAAACGAGAGATTTGGAACTGCGTGGTGAGCGAAATTGGCGCGAAGAAGATTACCTTCGATTCCTCTTCTTCTTCTTCTTCTTCTCAACTCTCCGAGGATGATGATGATGATGATGATGATGCCGTTCTGCGAATTTTGTTCCCACGACGAAACCACAAGAAAGAAACCATTAAGAGGAACGTTATTAAAGTCATCGAGGCGAAACGAATAGGCAAAATAATATTTAGAAACGACGATATCGATATCGATGAGCATAAAGAGTACAACAATAAGAACGACGAGAACGACAACGACGACGCAAACGACGCCGAAGTTTATTTCGTGACTTTTCGCTTAAAAGCGTGTTCCCACCGCGTGCCGTTCTCGGTGAGCGTCGTCGACTCGAAGGGACGAAAGAGAGAGTTTGACGACATATTGTTCGTTTCGGTCGCTCGCGAGGCCATCGACGCGACGACGAATAATAGTAACGCGCATGAGAGTGATAACAGTCGTCGTTCTCAGCACACAGAGGTAAAAAGAACGGGGCTAGATGCAATCGTCAAGGTGCTGTCTTTGTCTTCCTTGGCGTCCTACGAACGACAGCAAAAAAAAGCGAGGAAAAGTAAAAAAGGAACGAGCAACAACGCTTTCCTCACCTCGATTTCCTCCGCATTCCTCTCGCCGGTGCATAAAGTCTTGGACGAGTACGAGTTTGTGCCGTATTTTTCCGGAAGTGGGAAAGGAAACAGTAGCTGGAAAGATGGCAAATTGAAACGGAAACCAATATCTGGCGTGAGCATCAGCTCGCGTTTGCTCGCGACGCGCGTAGCGATACTGTTACGACGACGTGTATATCAGGCGCCTATGCTCAAATCGATAGTCGCGTTTGCATTCGATGTTTTCCTCGCGCGAGCATGTTTCGCGCGAATAGCATCCCGGGTTCAAATGATGTCTTCCGGGTTCATCAACGGCGACTATTTAATTCGCAACGCGAATTGGCTCGCCAAAGGTGACCCGTTGGGGGTCAAGCTTCACTTACCGTTGAGTCGAACGTTGAGTGGGTTAGCCATAGTACTTGCGGAGGGATACGCCTCCGTTTTAGGCGTTCGATTCGATACCATCGTCCGAAATATCGATGAACGTCTGTGGTTCCTCGGTCTCACGACGCAACTCGCGTTTTTATCCGACTGCATGTTCCTATTCACCTCGCACGCCGCCGCGTTGCACGTGTATTCGAGTTTACTCATCACCGCTCAAGTTGCGTTTGGAAAATTTTGTTACGAGGCTGGTTTCGGTCGTCCCTTGCAACGACGGAAAGAAGAGGAACACACCACGAAGAGACAGTCCACGGAAAGTCTCGTGTTTGGTGTTCTTTTCGTGCCACCCATTTTCCTCTTCTTCCCGACGACGTTTGCGTATTTTGCGAGCTACTTGGTCTTACACGCGGCTGCGTTGTTGGTGCGAGCGATGGTGGTATTTCTAGTTTCTTCGCTGGAGAGCATTAAAATATATTTTGTTGAGGATGGTTCTTTTGACGAGGATGATGGAATAATAGTGTTATTCAGAGCGGTAACAGTTTTGGGGGAAACGCAAAAGCTCGTTAAATTGGTACAACAAAAACAGTCAAGAAGAGGGAAAAAATTTCTACGAAAATATTGCAAACACGTCGTTCAGTTTTGGTGGGGTTTTGAGAGGTTCGAGAAGAACAACAACAACAATTATGGGTTCATGGGTTCGTGCGTGAACGCTTTGCGTTGCTTTGGTCGATTACCGGTGGCGTCGTTGAAACCTTTTTTTGAAGTTTGACGCGTGTCTCTCTGCATTACAAGTGCTTTAATTGTATTTGTGTAATCACGATAATAATAATAATAATTATTATTATTCTGATTCTGATTCTGGCACGTTTAACTCTCCGTGCTCGTATTGCCAACCTTCTGGTAATGGGCAGTCGTTGTCGAGGAGGTATTGTACACAGTCGGTGTGGTTTTTCTCGTGCGCTTCTCGTACCGCTTTTTCGTCCCACGGCGCTTTGGCGGTTTCGTGTAAGTACTTCAAACACTCTAAGTGGCCGTTCTCGGCTGCAAACGCACACGCGTATACGCTATATTGATCATACTTACGCTCAACAAGATATTCGAGTATGTGAAGATGACCTTTGAAAGCCGCCCCAGCGGCAGTATTAGAATCCCAACGCGCTTTGACTTCTTCGCGTAAGTATTTGAGTACCTCGAGATGACCATTTTGGGCAGCTTTTGCACACACCCACGTACCGATAGGACACTTCTTTGCCACGCAATACTTTACCATTTCCAGATTACCTTGTTCTGCGGCCGCAATAATCGTCCTATAATCCCACTCACATTTTTTCTCCTCTCGCGCCCACTTGAGCAACTCGAGTTTATTCGTTCGAGCAACTTTTACGCAGAAATCTCTTTCGCTCCACCAAATCGGCCACAACGATTTATTCTCCCACACAAACTCCAAAGTCGATATCGACGACATCTCTTCAACTTCAAACTCCTCTTTCAAATCACCCGCACGAGACGATCTCTTGATCAACTTTCTCGTTTCACTATTCACCTCGTACAAGAATTTCACATCCGTCTCATTCAATCTCGGAAGAATGTGTGTGAAACAAATATCGTCGTTCTTCACGATCAAATCCCACAAAGAATCGCTCTTCCCGATCATCCGGCTTTTCTGCTGCGTTTCTCTCGTCGTCATCGCTCCAGTCGTGACGTATGTATCACGACAAAACCAACTTCTCTTCTTCTTCTTTTTCTCTCTCTTTTTGTTTTCCGTCAAAGAAGAAAAAAAGGAGGCGTTTTGGAGAGAGGAAAAAGACAAGACAAAGACATTTTTATAAAAGAGGAGCAAAAAAAAAAGGTTTTCCGCGCTATGGTACTTACTTGCACGACGCGAATACGACACAAAAGCGCGCCGACTCGTATGATTATCCCGCATCATGCACGAAACGGCAAAAAAAAAGCCAAGTTCGCCAACGCGGCGTCACACGACACTTGAAAAGAGCAAAAAAAACGAAGCTCGCACAAGGATTCGAACCTTGGTGGCTGGATTCAAAGTCCAGAATCTAGAAAGAAGCAAGATCAGCTTCAAAGAAAGAGCAAGGGAGTAGTACTTACACTAACCAACTATATTATACGAGCAGCACGAGCGGAACGGGAAGGAGCACAGCGGAAAGGCGCCCCCGCGAACCAGCTTACTATATTATATGACCATATAGTAAGCTTTCGGGCCGAATTTAAAGAATATTACTCTCTTCAAAAAAAATAGCCCTAAACAACAACAATTCTCACTTTTGTTTTTTTATTCGTTGAAAGAGGTTGTTTCAAAGTAAGAACCAATAATAATAACAACAACGACATAAGTATTCTTCTTAATACACATATCATCATCTGAGAAGAAGAAGAAGAAGAAGAAGAAGAAGATTATAAGAGGAAACGATGATGATGATGATGATGACGTCATCATCAACGTTGATGACATCATCATCATCATCGTTTGATAATGTTTTTAAGAAGAAGGCATCATCATCATTTCGTTTGAATACCCTGAAAACGACGGCGAAAACGATGAGAAACAACAAGGTTCAACAAAAGAATATTACAATCAAAGCAGAAGCGATATCGGAAGATTCCTCTTCAACGAACTCTTCGGACATATTCGCCGATTTGGTCGAAAACTCTTCTTTTGGTTCTTCTCATAATAATAATGGTTTCGTTGAAAGAGGAGAACACATCATTTCCTCTTTCAATCAAAATTCTCCTGTAATTTCAAACACAAAAAACGCTCTGAAAGTTTTTAGCGGATCGGCGCACCCGGAATTGTCCACGGAAATTGCCAACTATTTAGGCATGGATTTAGGGAAACTGACGATTAAGAAGTTTGCGGATGGGGAGATTTACGTGCAAATAAACGAGTCCATTCGCGGTTCGGACGTGTTTTTAGTGCAACCGACGTGCCCGCCGACGAACGACAACATCATGGAGTTGCTGGTTATGATTGACGCCTGTCGACGCGCGAGTTGCCGTTCGATTACCGCCGTGATCCCATATTTCGGCTACGCCAGAGCCGATCGAAGAACGGCTGGGAGAGAATCGATTGCCGCGAAACTCGTCGCAAACTTGTTGACCCAGGCTGGAGCGACGCGAGCGGTGTTGATGGACATTCACTCGTTACAAACGATTGGGTATTACGACATTCCCGTCGATCACATTTACGGCGAAACTGTCATCTTAGATTATTTAACCTCGAAAGACTTCCACCCGGACGAAGTTGTCGTCGTCAGCCCGGACGTTGGTGGCGTGCCTCGAGCGCGAGCGTTTGCCAAAAAATTAGCCGACGCGCCTTTAGCCATCATCGATAAAAGACGCACGGGACACAACAAAGCGCAAGTGATGAACTTAATCGGTGACGTTGAAGGAAAAGTTTGCGTCATGTTGGACGATATGATTGACACCGGCGGTACTTTGCTGGCTGGTGCGGAATTGTGTCGCACGCTCGGCGCGAGAGAAGTGTACGCTTGCGCCACGCACGCGGTGTTTTCGCCACCCGCGGTGGAACGGTTAGGCAGCGGCGCGTTTACCGAAGTCATCGTGACCAATTCTATTCCGCATACGCCGGAGAGAGATTTCGCACAGTTGACCGTGTTATCCGTCGGGAACTTACTCGGTGAAACGATTTGGAGAGTCCACAACGATACGCCGGTATCGTTCAATAAGTTGTAAGTACTGGTAGTTGTTTTTTTTAATAAGATTTTTCGTATAAGAGTTCATCATCTCCTCATAATAATAATAATAATAATAATAATAATAATAATGAGAGCATACTGATAAAGCATGTCGTCGTCTGAATCGTCGTCTTTAAACGTAAAGTCCGTCATCGAATATCACGGAGAGTATTCTAAAACGCGCTGCGGATACTGCAAAAACTCATCATCATCATCATCCTCTTCGTCGATTTCAACCGGTTTCGTGGCGCATTTCTTAACCGTTTTCGATTACGAAAGATGCATCAACAACGGGTGGAGACGAAGCGGGAGGTGGGTGTACCACCCGACGCCGATCGAGAGCAACTGTTGCGTGCTGTGCACGATTCGATTGAACGTGGAAAGGTTTCAAAAGACGTCGAAACAGAAGAGAGTGGAGAGAAAGTTTGAGAGATATTTAGAGACGGGTTTTGAGACTTCGTCATCATCAACATCAACGTATCATCATCATCATCATCGACAAAACGGCGGCGATAAAAACGAAAAAGAAGATAATGACGATGATGATGAAATTAGAGTGTTCTTGAACCAGCGCGTGTTAGACGCCATCGAGAAATCAGTCTCTTTTGTTGATTGCGACAAAGATATTTTCAACAACGAGAAAAAACTACTGGTACAGAAAACGACGAACAAAGAAGCGTTGGAAAGAGGATCAAAATATACCTCCTCGGCGTGTTTAATAATCGCAGGAAAACTGAAAAAAGATCGAGAGGAAGTCGTCGCGAAGGTTTTGAAGCGATTGACGGAGGAACAGAATGAAACGAAACACTTCAGAGTGGAAGCGCGAGGCGGCTTTCTCAATTTTTTTCCCTCCTCCTCGGAAGGAAATTCTGAAAAGACGAAAATAAAACCATCGCGGGGGATGCCAACGAAGAAGAAGGAAAAGAAAGACGACCACCCAACGTTGAAGCCACAGAAGAAGAAAACAACGAGCAAACACAAAATGTTCACCGTCACGGTTGAAAACTCAGAATTTAGACGGGAAGATTTCGAATTATGGCAAAGATACCAGGCGAAAATTCACAACGATCCGCCTTCAAAGTTGAAGAAGAGTTCGTATGTTAATTTTTTATGCGACACGCCGTTAGTTTCAGACGACAAAACGTACGGGTCGAAACATTTTCGATATTTTATCGACGATAAACTCGTAGCCGTCGGCGTTTGCGATGTCTTACCGACCGCCCTGAGCTCGGTATACTTTTATCACGATCCGGATTTAATGAAACTCGAGTTGGGAAAGTTGAGCGCGTTGTACGAAATCGATTTTGTCTCCAAGAATCGCAACACGGCAAAGTATTCCTTGGGTGATTTCAAATACTACTACATGGGTTATTACATCCACGATTGCCAAAAGATGCGCTATAAAGGCGAGTATAAACCGAGCGAGTTAAGATGTCCGACGACTGGGAAGTGGGTCAGTTTAGACGATCGAAAAACGCTCGAAAAGTTAGACGCGCATTCCTTCAAGATAGTCAGCGACGTGGACGAGGAAAAAGTTTCGATGAAGGAAGAAAAAGATGAATTTGAAGAATCATCACTTGGTAACCAAATCGTTGGCGTTATACAAAACGGGCAATACTTAGGTCCCACGCGAATAATGGAGAATGGCGCTCCCATTTATCACGTGTTAAACGCCTCCAACTCGGGGCAGAAAAAATTGCGCATGATAAAACAGTTTCGAAGAGACATCGGAGGCGGCAAGAACGAGTTCGTTTACCTCGTCGATGTCACGTCTTCTCGTTTCTCTTCGTCGGGTGATAGTGAAGACGATGATGATGACGATGATGAAGATGAGTTGCTCGTCGCATCGCCGTCCTCTTCAGACGCAATGAGTGTGTAGAATTATAGATTTAGTCTTAGTAGCTCTTTCAAGTGTATGAATGGAAATAAGCTCGCATTCCTTTCGTGTATATCTTTGCTATTACTAGTGCAGCTATCTAAGCGCTTGATTTTGTATTGTTGTTACTGTTACTGCCGCCGCGCAACACGAAGGGGGGACTGTTTTTTTTTCCTTCTTCCTTGTCATGGTCGCAGCAAGAATGATCGTGCGCGTGCGAATGACCGTGCGAATGCACTTGTTGCGAATGACCGTGCGAATGTACTTGTTGCCGCTCCGCCAACAGTTTCTGTTTCTCCTTTTCTTCTTCCGCAAATTTAACGCCAATTTCGTGTGAAATCTTGTTTCGTCTCGCGTCATCCTTCTCCGCTTCGCGCAAAATCGACATGCCGTTGAAAATGACAACCAACGCGCTCCCGACGTCCACGACGACGGCTTGCCACAACCCAGCCAAACCGGCAAAAGTCAGGCCTAAAACGACTAATTTTGTCGTCACCGAAAAGAAAATGTTTTGTCGAATCTTCAAGACGCATCTTCTTCCGATATAAATCGTATCCGCGAGACGACTCAAATCGTTCGTCAGATTGAATGCGACTGGAGCGGTCTCCATCGCTGCCGCGGTTCCGGCAACGCCCATGGCAACGCCAACGTCCGCTGCCGATAACGCCGGCGCGTCGTTTATGCCGTCACCAACCATCGCAATTGTACCACGTCCAGACGTTCGGAAGATTGTTTTTTTTCGCGCCACTAACTCTTTCTCTTGCTTTTGAACCTCCTCAGTAATCCTATTCAGTTTCTCGTTCGGTGTCAGCGAGCTGAACACGTTCGTGTGCACATCGATGCCGACATTTTTGGCGCACATCTCCGCCGCGCCTTTGTTATCGCCGGTTAAGATGATCACGTCGATCGATGATTTCTGTAATTTCGCAATCGCATCTTTCGCACTCGGCCTCAACGAATCTTCTGCTTTCAAAATACCGCCAAGTTTGCCGTTGATGCCAACCCAAACCACCGTCGCGCCAATTTCTGTTTCCCATCGAATAGCCGTCTCATACAACTTCAAATCAGACAATGTCCACAGTTTCTTTTCGGCCAATTTTTCGTTCCCGAGTTCAACTAAAACGTTATCGACCATCGCTCAGCTTACGCCGATCGCTCGTCGATTTGTTCGTAATTCGTCACCACACACTGTCTCGCCGCGACGCGAACAGCCGCACCCGCGTTCTTTTGAATCGCAAACGCCAACGGGTGCGACGATTTCGACTCCACCGCACACACCCAGCGTAGTAGCGCGCCAACGCCCAACGCCGGACGTGGTGTGCTCGCGTCTTCACTCGGCGGCGTTGCTAGTTTCACTTCCGTCATTTCAAATGTCCCCGTGGGTCAAAGTGCCCGTTTTGTCGATATACATCGTTTTCAACTGTCCCAATCTTTCCAAGAATTGTGAACCTTTCACCACGACGCCGCGTTTTGCGCACACGGTTAAGCCGCACACGGAAACGACGGGTGTGGACAACACGAGCGCACACGGACACGCGATGACTAATAAAACGCACGCGGTATACAACGACTCTTTCGCGTTATCTGTGGAAATCAAAACCGGTATGACGCCGTAAAGTAACGCGGCTAATATGACGATTGGAGTGTACCATTTCGCGAACGTTTCAATCATTCGTTCGGCCGAGGAGCGCATGGACTGCGCTTCCTCGACTAACCGAATGAGCCTCGAATACGCCGAGTCTACGGATACCGATGTCACGCGGACGTCGATAGATCCTTTTTGGTTCACGGTGCCACCAAAGACCTGCGAATCGACGGTTTTCGAAACCGGTTTTGATTCCCCAGTCAACGCGCTCTCGTCGATAGCAGTCGAGCCATCGACAACGATACCATCGAGTGGAACGCGTGCGCCCGGTCGAACGCGAACGATTGCGTCAACATTCACAGATTCAACCGCGACTTTCTGTGTAGTTTGGTCGTCTTTATTGACGAGCTCAGCTTCGTCCACGCGCAAAGCGAGCACGGCGCTCATGGCGTCCGACGTTTTTGCCATAGCGCGAGACTCGAGCCATTCGGACAAGGTGAATAAACTCACCACCGCGGCAGCTTCGAAGAAATCCTGTAAAGCGACAGCACCGGCGATGGCGATTGCCATTAGCGTGTTTATATCAACCACGCGCATTCGCAACGACCCGTACGATTTCAAAAGAATTTCCGGTAATCCAACCGCGATGGCGCCTAAAGCAACCCATTTGAAGTGTTCAAAAACGCCTCGATCGTCTTTTATAAAGTGCAACAAACTGACGACAGTAAATAAACACGCCAACAGAATCTTCGGCCCGGGTAAGTTGACCATAATCGCGTGAAATTTTGATGTTGCTCCGCCATTCTTTTGGTCGTAATAATCCACGTCCGCGACGGATGCGCGTAAATGCGCCGCGTTCAAAGCGTCGACCAATAACTCAACCGGTGCGTACGATTTCGCGTGCTCCACTAAAACCATTTTCGTCGGAACTATGACTTTTACGTCTCTCACGCCGGACATTGAATCTAAAATGTTATGGATCAAAGGCACTTCGCTCGGGCAACAGATACCTTCGACTTTGAATCGCGTTTGCGAGGCGACTTCGTTACCGCCTCGACGCTCGTGCTCGACGATTTGACGTATATCTACGACGGTATCCTTTTGATTTTCTTCTCTTTCTTCTTCTTCTTTGCTTTCATTTTCTTTTCCGTTCGCTCGCGCGCTACTTCGTTGCAAAGGCACGTAATCACCTCCACCGAGATTTTGCTCGTGTCCTTTCCTCTGACGTCGAATCACCGCCTCGATTCGCCCGTGATCCTCGACGTTGCTAAAACGTTTGCCGCTCCCTCCGTGTTGCTCTCGGCAGTCGCTCCCGCACATGCCGTCCTCTTCGTCTTCTTCTTCTTCTTGTCCTCCGTCCTTCTGTCTTCTTCTCTCGTAAAAATGCAACAAGTGGTTCTTGTACAAAAAATCGCGATGGTTGCCGTGCGGGATAGTCTCCGCGTTGATTCGTTTCAAATACGCTTTCGCCTCCTCGACGTCGGCGGGTAAACCCAACGCAATCAGCGGATGCGGCGTTTTGCCTCCACCGGCGGCGGCAGTCGCAGAGGTATCATCGGTAGTAGAAGATTCAACCGTCTTTGGTGGTTGCTCTCCCGAAAGTCTTCTTGTACCATCTAAAAGTTCATCGTCGTCATCTTCTTCTTTACTCCTCTTCTTCAGCGGATTCTCAAACTCTTCCTCCTCTTTCGTCTTCTTAACTGTCGTCGTACGAGAGTAGACTAAACTCGTCGCTTTCCACTCCTCGCCGACGGATTTCACCAGTTGTCCTTCGATCAAGAACAAACTCTCTCCTCCTTTAGTGTTGTTGTTACTTCCATCGTCGAGTAATTCAATCACCGTCGGGTCTAAGCACAAACCCTGGGAGAAGCACGGACTGTTCATCTCTCGACACCCGACGCAGACGAGATTTTCGTTCGCGATTCCGAAGAATGCTTTTTTCTTCAAGGATGTTGTTGTCGTCTTCTTTTCATCGTCCTCGTTTTCATCGGAGGAAGAAGAAGAAGAGTACAGGTCGTCGTCTGAATCGTCGTCGTCTGAATCGTTCAACGCGTTGCGCTTCATTTAAGACAACAGATGATTTTCATAGATCAAAGGAGAGAGGAGTGTGTTGGTTGAAAAGAGTCAACTCTCTCACCACTTTTTTCTGACGCAAAAAATCTCTTTTGCTCTTTTTTGTTCTCTCTTTCTCTCTTCTCTGTAAAGAAGGTAAAGAAGAAGAGAAAGAGGGAGCGAAACTCTCGATAGATCTTCGAGTGAATTTCACACGATGACGGGTTGTTCGTTTTCTCAATCATCCTCGAAATACTCGTCGGGGTCATCTCAGTCAGCGTTCGTGGAGTTCTTCGCGCACTTATCCGAGGAGAAAATCAACCACTTGTATACGATTTCCCCGTGGGCGACCTTGGCGGTGTTACGAGCGTTGACGCCGTTGGCGAAACAATACATCATGCGATGCGTGTTTTTACCGTTACACTCTGTGATCGCGCACGAAATGCTCGCCTCGTGGACGAAGAGAGGGTGCGAAACAGCGCACGAGATGGCGATTGAAAGGTTGGTGCAGCTCAGAGCGTTCGTGGAAGTTGAATCGCACTCTTCAGAAGAAGAAGGGAAGAAGGAGGAAAACGCTTCCAAAGGAGGAGGGTTTATCGTCCACGAACACTTCCGGAAACACGTGAAACGAGCAATCGAGAGAGGTTTCGAGGATTTAGACGACGAAGAAGAAGAAGAGAAAGAAAACGAAGGAGAAAAGAAGAAGAAGAAGAAGGCGAACGTAAAAACGACGAATACTACATCTACCACAACCACTCGGTTTAATGAAGAAGATGCGGGGTTTTTAGATCACTACGCGAAGAGTCGATGGGAGACGGTGTTGCTCGAGTTGACGTCCGAGGCGTCCGTGGAGAAGAAGAGAAAGAAGAAGAAGATGATGAAGAAGAAAGGAGACGGCGGCGCGGGGGCGCAACACGCTCTGCACTTGCGAAAGTTGTTCTACGCGGCGAGACTGATTACGAAAGATGGACGAATTACGAGCGAGGGATTCTCGTTTCTGTTAGGCGCGACGTCGGAGCAGATTTGGATCTTATTGGCGAGGTACGCGAGAGGCGGAGATTTCGAGAAGAAGATGAAGAATAAAACAACAAACGAAGAAAACGGCGAGGGCGACAAGATGGAAACGAATGGAGAAGATGAAAAGCAACAACACAAACTCAAGAGCGACGAATCATCCGCCGCTGCCATGGCGTTTTTAGTTCGACTTTCGTTTCAACACCCGGGGCGCAAATATTCCAAAGCGAATCTCTCCGAGGCGGAAAGACGCGTGGCGAGTCATTTAAGCGCTTTAGGCGTTTTATACGAAAATGAAGACGATGAAAACGACAACAACTGGTACGTGCCTACCGTTTTATCGGCTGGTTTATCGAGCGTTTCGACGACGTCTTCGGCGAAATCGGCGTTAGCGCGCATCGACGGACACATCATCGTGGAGACGAATTTCAGAGTGTACGCGTACACACACTCTGAACTAGAAACGGAAGTTTTACGTCTATTCACTCGACCGGATTACAAACTTCCAAACGCGTACGTCGGTATGATTACGCGAGATTCTATTCTAGACGCCATGCGTGCCGGTATATCGCCCGATCAAATCGTAAACTATCTCCAAACGCGAGCGCACCCGAGGTGTACGATCGGTAAGAGACCAAACCATCCGGCGGTACCGCCGACGGTGTGCGACCAAATCCGTCTCTGGGCGCGCGATTTGTACAGAGTAAAAGCCGATGATTCTAAGCGCTTGATTTTGTATTGTTGTTACTGTTACTGCCGCCGCGCAACACGAAGGGGGGACTGTTTTTTTTTCCTTCTTCCTTGTCATGGTCGCAGCAAGAATGATCGTGCGCGTGCGAATGACCGTGCGAATGCACTTGTTGCGAATGACCGTGCGAATGTACTTGTTGCCGCTCCGCCAACAGTTTCTGTTTCTCCTTTTCTTCTTCCGCAAATTTAACGCCAATTTCGTGTGAAATCTTGTTTCGTCTCGCGTCATCCTTCTCCGCTTCGCGCAAAATCGACATGCCGTTGAAAATGACAACCAACGCGCTCCCGACGTCCACGACGACGGCTTGCCACAACCCAGCCAAACCGGCAAAAGTCAGGCCTAAAACGACTAATTTTGTCGTCACCGAAAAGAAAATGTTTTGTCGAATCTTCAAGACGCATCTTCTTCCGATATAAATCGTATCCGCGAGACGACTTAAATCGTTCGTCAATAATGCGACTGGAGCGGTCTCCATCGCTGCCGCGGTTCCGGCAACGCCCATGGCAACGCCAACGTCCGCTGCCGATAACGCCGGCGCGTCGTTTATGCCGTCACCAACCATCGCAATTGTACCACGTCCAGACGTTCGGAAGATTGTTTTTTTTCGCGCCACTAACTCTTTCTCTTGCTTTTGAACCTCCTCAGTAATCCTATTCAGTTTCTCGTTCGGTGTCAGCGAGCTGAACACGTTCGTGTGCACATCGATGCCGACATTTTTGGCGCACATCTCCGCCGCGCCTTTGTTATCGCCGGTTAAGATGATCACGTCGATCGATGATTTCTGTAATTTCGCAATCGCATCTTTCGCACTCGGCCTCAACGAATCTTCTGCTTTCAAAATACCGCCAAGTTTGCCGTTGATGCCAACCCAAACCACCGTCGCGCCAATTTCTGTTTCCCATCGAATAGCCGTCTCATACAACTTCAAATCAGACAATGTCCACAGTTTCTTTTCGGCCAATTTTTCGTTCCCGAGTTCAACTAAAACGTTATCGACCATCGCTCGCACGCCGACGCCGTCGATTTGTTCGTAATTCGTCACCACACACTGTCTCGCCGCGACGCGAACAGCCGCACCCGCGTTCTTTTGAATCGCAAACGCCAACGGGTGCGACGATTTCGACTCCACCGCACACACCCAGCGTAGTAGCGCGCCAACGCCCAACGCCGGACGTGGTGTGCTCGCGTCTTCACTCGGCGGCGTTGCTAGTTTCACTTCCGTCATTTCAAATGTCCCCGTGGTCAAAGTGCCCGTTTTGTCGATATACATCGTTTTCAACTGTCCCAATCTTTCCAAGAATTGTGAACCTTTCACCACGACGCCGCGTTTTGCGCACACGGTTAAGCCGCACACGGAAACGACGGGTGTGGACAACACGAGCGCACACGGACACGCGATGACTAATAAAACGCACGCGGTATACAACGACTCTTTCGCGTTATCTGTGGAAATCAAAACCGGTATGACGCCGTAAAGTAACGCGGCTAATATGACGATTGGAGTGTACCATTTCGCGAACGTTTCAATCATTCGTTCGGCCGAGGAGCGCATGGACTGCGCTTCCTCGACTAACCGAATGAGCCTCGAATACGCCGAGTCTACGGATACCGATGTCACGCGGACGTCGATAGATCCTTTTTGGTTCACGGTGCCACCAAAGACCTGCGAATCGACGGTTTTCGAAACCGGTTTTGATTCCCCAGTCAACGCGCTCTCGTCGATAGCAGTCGAGCCATCGACAACGATACCATCGAGTGGAACGCGTGCGCCCGGTCGAACGCGAACGATTGCGTCAACATTCACAGATTCAACCGCGACTTTCTGTGTAGTTTGGTCGTCTTTATTGACGAGCTCAGCTTCGTCCACGCGCAAAGCGAGCACGGCGCTCATGGCGTCCGACGTTTTTGCCATAGCGCGAGACTCGAGCCATTCGGACAAGGTGAATAAACTCACCACCGCGGCAGCTTCGAAGAAATCCTGTAAAGCGACAGCACCGGCGATGGCGATTGCCATTAGCGTGTTTATATCAACCACGCGCATTCGCAACGACCCGTACGATTTCAAAAGAATTTCCGGTAATCCAACCGCGATGGCGCCTAAAGCAACCCATTTGAAGTGTTCAAAAACGCCTCGATCGTCTTTTATAAAGTGCAACAAACTGACGACAGTAAATAAACACGCCAACAGAATCTTCGGCCCGGGTAAGTTGACCATAATCGCGTGAAATTTTGATGTTGCTCCGCCATTCTTTTGGTCGTAATAATCCACGTCCGCGACGGATGCGCGTAACACGCTGCCGCGTTCAAAGCGTCGACCAATAACTCAACCGGTGCGTACGATTTCGCGTGCTCCACTAAAACCATTTTCGTCGGAACTATGACTTTTACGTCTCTCACGCCGGACATTGAATCTAAAATGTTATGGATCAAAGGCACTTCGCTCGGGCAACAGATACCTTCGACTTTGAATCGCGTTTGCGAGGCGACTTCGTTACCGCCTCGACGCTCGTGCTCGACGATTTGACGTATATCTACGACGGTATCCTTTTGATTTTCTTCTCTTTCTTCTTCTTCTTTGCTTTCATTTTCTTTTCCGTTCGCTCGCGCGCTACTTCGTTGCAAAGGCACGTAATCACCTCCACCGAGATTTTGCTCGTGTCCTTTCCTCTGACGTCGAATCACCGCCTCGATTCGCCCGTGATCCTCGACGTTGCTAAAACGTTTGCCGCTCCCTCCGTGTTGCTCTCGGCAGTCGCTCCCGCACATGCCGTCCTCTTCGTCTTCTTCTTCTTCTTGTCCTCCGTCCTTCTGTCTTCTTCTCTCGTAAAAATGCAACAAGTGGTTCTTGTACAAAAAATCGCGATGGTTGCCGTGCGGGATAGTCTCCGCGTTGATTCGTTTCAAATACGCTTTCGCCTCCTCGACGTCGGCGGGTAAACCCAACGCAATCAGCGGATGCGGCGTTTTGCCTCCACCGGCGGCGGCAGTCGCAGAGGTATCATCGGTAGTAGAAGATTCAACCGTCTTTGGTGGTTGCTCTCCCGAAAGTCTTCTTGTACCATCTAAAAGTTCATCGTCGTCATCTTCTTCTTTACTCCTCTTCTTCAGCGGATTCTCAAACTCTTCCTCCTCTTTCGTCTTCTTAACTGTCGTCGTACGAGAGTAGACTAAACTCGTCGCTTTCCACTCCTCGCCGACGGATTTCACCAGTTGTCCTTCGATCAAGAACAAACTCTCTCCTCCTTTAGTGTTGTTGTTACTTCCATCGTCGAGTAATTCAATCACCGTCGGGTCTAAGCACAAACCCTGGGAGAAGCACGGACTGTTCATCTCTCGACACCCGACGCAGACGAGATTTTCGTTCGCGATTCCGAAGAATGCTTTTTTCTTCAAGGATGTTGTTGTCGTCTTCTTTTCATCGTCCTCGTTTTCATCGGAGGAAGAAGAAGAAGAGTACAGGTCGTCGTCTGAATCGTCGTCGTCTGAATCGTTCAACGCGTTGCGCTTCATTTAAGACAACAGATGATTTTCATAGATCAAAGGAGAGAGGAGTGTGTTGGTTGAAAAGAGTCAACTCTCTCACCACTTTTTTCTGACGCAAAAAATCTCTTTTGCTCTTTTTTGTTCTCTCTTTCTCTCTTCTCTGTAAAGAAGGTAAAGAAGAAGAGAAAGAGGGAGCGAAACTCTCGATAGATCTTCGAGTGAATTTCACACGATGACGGGTTGTTCGTTTTCTCAATCATCCTCGAAATACTCGTCGGGGTCATCTCAGTCAGCGTTCGTGGAGTTCTTCGCGCACTTATCCGAGGAGAAAATCAACCACTTGTATACGATTTCCCCGTGGGCGACCTTGGCGGTGTTACGAGCGTTGACGCCGTTGGCGAAACAATACATCATGCGATGCGTGTTTTTACCGTTACACTCTGTGATCGCGCACGAAATGCTCGCCTCGTGGACGAAGAGAGGGTGCGAAACAGCGCACGAGATGGCGATTGAAAGCGTTGGTGCAGCTCAGAGCGTTCGTGGAAGTTGAATCGCACTCTTCAGAAGAAGAAGGGAAGAAGGAGGAAAACGCTTCCAAAGGAGGAGGGTTTATCGTCCACGAACACTTCCGGAAACACGTGAAACGAGCAATCGAGAGAGGTTTCGAGGATTTAGACGACGAAGAAGAAGAAGAGAAAGAAAACGAAGGAGAAAAGAAGAAGAAGAAGAAGGCGAACGTAAAAACGACGAATACTACATCTACCACAACCACTCGGTTTAATGAAGAAGATGCGGGGTTTTTAGATCACTACGCGAAGAGTCGATGGGAGACGGTGTTGCTCGAGTTGACGTCCGAGGCGTCCGTGGAGAAGAAGAGAAAGAAGAAGAAGATGATGAAGAAGAAAGGAGACGGCGGCGCGGGGGCGCAACACGCTCTGCACTTGCGAAAGTTGTTCTACGCGGCGAGACTGATTACGAAAGATGGACGAATTACGAGCGAGGGATTCTCGTTTCTGTTAGGCGCGACGTCGGAGCAGATTTGGATCTTATTGGCGAGGTACGCGAGAGGCGGAGATTTCGAGAAGAAGATGAAGAATAAAACAACAAACGAAGAAAACGGCGAGGGCGACAAGATGGAAACGAATGGAGAAGATGAAAAGCAACAACACAAACTCAAGAGCGACGAATCATCCGCCGCTGCCATGGCGTTTTTAGTTCGACTTTCGTTTCAACACCCGGGGCGCAAATATTCCAAAGCGAATCTCTCCGAGGCGGAAAGACGCGTGGCGAGTCATTTAAGCGCTTTAGGCGTTTTATACGAAAATGAAGACGATGAAAACGACAACAACTGGTACGTGCCTACCGTTTTATCGGCTGGTTTATCGAGCGTTTCGACGACGTCTTCGGCGAAATCGGCGTTAGCGCGCATCGACGGACACATCATCGTGGAGACGAATTTCAGAGTGTACGCGTACACACACTCTGAACTAGAAACGGAAGTTTTACGTCTATTCACTCGACCGGATTACAAACTTCCAAACGCGTACGTCGGTATGATTACGCGAGATTCTATTCTAGACGCCATGCGTGCCGGTATATCGCCCGATCAAATCGTAAACTATCTCCAAACGCGAGCGCACCCGAGGTGTACGATCGGTAAGAGACCAAACCATCCGGCGGTACCGCCGACGGTGTGCGACCAAATCCGTCTCTGGGCGCGCGATTTGTACAGAGTAAAAGCCGATGATTGCGTCATGTACACGGATTTCCCAATGCAAGGCAATCAGTTCCAAGATGCCGTCAACAACGCGAGAAACGTTGGCGCTCAAATTCTTTGGATGGACGAAAACAAGAGAAGATTCGCGGTTGATGCAGATTCGCACGAACGATTGAAAGTGTTTTTGTGATGAAAGGACGACGCGTCTGATATCCTAGAGTTAGAGACAAATAGACATACTGACACGGAATACAGATAGATAGTAACGGTATGTATAACAAAAAGTACCAGGTAAGTAAAGCGTAGATTACTACCTTTATACTGATTTTAAAATCTCTCTTTCTCTCTCTCTCTCTTTATAAGAAGTTTACTTCGCCTGAGCGCCACCGTTCGAAGTCGGCGTCGCGACGATGGGATGTTCAAAACTCACTCGCGATCTCAAGCACAAGTGATCGCTCGGTTGCGTTTTCGACGGTAACCCCACGACCCCTTCTCCAAACCCGCTTTGTTGCGGCTCTACTCTAGAAACAATCTTTGCGCCTCTGTGCGCGGAGTACATGATATAATCCGACACTCGTTTACTCGTTCCGTTCTTGAAGAAACCGAGTCTGGTTTTAAACGTCGTAAAAAACGGCTCCTCTCCTTCTAATTGTTGTTGTTCTTGTTCTCCATTCTTACTGCTATTGCTCGTTTCTAAATCCTCGTACGCGGATTTTAAACCTCTCCCTCTCAAGTGCTCCATGCACGGCTCCTCCGGCGTGGCGTTAAAATCGCCGCACACCACAATCTGCACGGTGTTGATGTTCGAACATTGCGCCACGCAAAACGCGTTCAATCTCGAGCACATCTCCTTCGCTTGATTTACTCTGGTTACCACTTTATCCGGCGACTGCCCGCTCTCCAAGTGCGCGTTGATCACCACCACTTCTTGTCTCGTCAATGACTTCTTCATGATCAACCGCGCGAACAACACTTTGGCGTCTTGCTCCTTCGTTTCCGCCGTCGTCGAGACGTGCATCCCGACCAACTCCACCGTTTCCCGCTTACAAAATATAGCCAGACCATCTTTCAACTCGTTGGAAAACTTTTGGCACGGCGACCACTTATCTTCGCGATAGATGCCAAAATACCCTCTCTTTTGCATCTCCGGTTCGAAAAAATCGTAATAATGGTCGCACTCTTGGACGCAAATCACGTCTGGATTGGACGTCGAATCATTCTCGTTGTTGTTGTTGTTGTTGTTGTCTTCTTTGTCTTCTTTGTCTTCTCTCGGGAAAATCTTCTTCAATATTTTCCCTGCTCTGTTCTCGAACACCAAGTCCTCGTTCTCCGAGGAAAACCCAGCCTCGTTCCCACTCAAAGCGTCCGCGAGAATGTTGTAACTCACAAACGTCAAACTCGTGCTCGGGTCGATAGATTTCGAGTACGAACTGTTGTTGTGTCTCGGCCCCATGCACATCCAAGACGGGAGCAACACGTTGGCCATTTTTATTTATTATATGCTTGTGTATCACTTGAACAGAGAAAGATCTTCTCGATGTGTGTGTGTAAATAAGCAAGAGCGCGTCTCTTTTGCTTCTTAATTAATTTAATGGAGAAAATTACGAGTGTGATCAGATGAGAGAAATTTTCATTCGAGCAGTCTTGAAAAAAAAACACGGACCAAAAAAGTGATTTTTAAGTCGAGATACACTCCTCTGATGAAGAAGAGAGTGTATATTGTATACGTTGCTATTTCTAAACTACTACGCGGGGCTATTCTGCGATGCTAACCTCTCTACTACGGGCTGCTCTCGCTCGAGTATTCTTCGTAATTTTACTACAGTATTCTCAATCCGCTTTCCAGAGCGCTTTCGAGGAGACTTTTAGTATTCGCCGAATTCTCCTTTTCCTTTTCCTTTTCTTCTTCTTCGACGAGCCGTTCCATTTTCACGCGGTGTTCTCTCGCAATCAGGGCCATGTTAATCACTCGTGGACTACTGCTACTGCTCGTCTCAACATCATCATCGCTTTTGTTGTTCTCTTCTTCCTTCTCTTCGTTTTCTCTCTTTTCCTTCTCTTTTCCTCCTCTTTTGCTCTTCTTCTTCTTCTTCTTAAACGTCTCCGTGGCGTTGATTAACACCACGTTCAACTGTTTATCGACGCACCCTAACGTCCCCGTGAATACGCGTCCATCCGTGACAGACACGCGAACGGTCGTGCCTGTGTCAACGAAATGTTTCATTTGCTCCATCGCCGATTGATGATGGTTTGTATATATACTGGTACGTGTGTGTAACTACTATAATAATGGAGCAAAGTCGAAAGGGAAAAACCAAATAAGTTTTGGATAAAAAAAGCGACGGCAGAAAAAAAGGTGCTCTTTGACGACGACGACGATTCAGACGATTCAGACGACGACGATTGAGATGATGATGGCAACTATGAATAATACCACGACGAGTACTACCACTTCTTTGTCTTCTTTGTCTTCGCGCTTTAGGAGGAGTGCAAAAAAGAACAACAACAATAAGAACAATAAGAAAGAAGCGACGGGGATTTTCCACCAACGAGAAGAAACGAGACAACAACAACGAAGGAGGAGGAGAAGAAGCGCGACAACAAACGCGGCAGCATCGGGGACGAAAACAGAAGGAGAACAACTTCACCTCTCGGCGTTAGAACAGTCGGAATTAATCGACGATACCGAAGATTTCCCGATCGATGCGAACACTAAGTTCGAACCGACGATTGGTATCGAAACGCACGTGCAGTTGCAAACGAAAACGAAGGCGTTTTGCGGGTGTCAATATTCTTACGGCGCGAACGCGAACACGCAGATTTGTCCAATATGCATGGGACATCCCGGGACGTACCCGAAACTGAGCGAAGAGGTTGTGGAGAAAGGCGTGCAGATTGGTGTCGCGTTGAATTGTAAAATCCGCGAGGTGAGCAAGTTTGATAGGAAGCAATATTTTTATCCGGACTTGCCGAAAGGGTACCAGATTTCTCAGTTCGACGAGCCGTTGTGCGAACACGGGAACATTAAAGTTGTCATTCCAGTGGAAGAAGGCGGGGGAGAAGCGACGATTGGGATTACGCGCGCGCATTTAGAGGAAGACGCGGGGAAATTGAACCACGTGGGCGGATCCGGAAACGTCTCCACGGCGACGCACTCGTTGGCGGATTATAACCGAGCCGGTGTCGCTTTGTTAGAGATTGTCACCGAACCGGACTTTAAAAACGGGAAGGAGGTTTCTGCCTACGGTCAAGAGTTGCGAAGAATCGTTCGATATTTAAAAGCCTCAGATGGGAACTTGAACGAAGGCTCCATGCGATGCGACGTCAACGTGAGCGTAAAACCAGTCGGGAGAAAACGATTCGGCACGAAAGTCGAGGTGAAAAATATGAACTCGTTCAACGCGATGGCTCGGGCGATCGATTACGAAATCGAGAGACAGGAAAAGCTGTACAAGGAAGGACGAGGCGATGAGATTGTTCAAGAAACGAGAACGTGGGACGACCAAAATCAGCGAACGGTGACTATGCGCAAAAAAGAGGGCTTGGCGGATTACCGCTACTTCCCCGAACCGGATTTAAATCCACTCGTGTGTTCGCAAGCGTACGTCGCGAACGTTCGAAAGGAAATGCCAGAGTTACCGAACGAAATTCGCGACAGGTATAAAGCGTTAGGGTTACCGAACGGCGACGTACAAGTTCTCGTGGAGGATGAAAACTTGGTTCGCTTTTACGACGAGATTTTATCCGCGAATAGTTCTAGAAGTAGCGAAGAAAAAGAAGTCAACATCTCGAAACAAGCCGCGAACTGGTTAACGAACGACTTATTAGCCTTCGTAAAGAACGAAAAGTTAGCCACGCCGTACGATTTAAAGTTAAATCCAGAGGAAATCGCGGAGTTTTGCTTCCTCATTGAAAACGGCGAGATTTCCGGCAAAATCGGCAAAGACATCTTGCCCGAGTTGTTACTCGACGGCGGTTCTCCTCGTAAACTCGTCGAAGAGAAAGGCTTGATGCAAATAAGCGACCCGAAAGAGATTGAAAAGATTGTTCAAAAAGTCTTGGATATGAATCCAAACCAGCTCGAGCAGTACCGATCGGGGAAGACAAAGTTGAAAGGTTTCTTCGTCGGCGCGTGTTTAAGAGAAAGCGGTGGGAGAGCTAATCCGACGTTGACCGATGAGATTTTGATGCGTAAATTAGAGGAATAATACTGTGAATATGTTACTTTTCTGCAAAAAACTACTTCTTGTTCGTTCGATCCTTTTTTTTCCTTTCTGTGTCGAGGAGGGAGCCTTTCTTTTTTTTCCGAAAACACGGAAGATCTCTTCTCTTCCGCCTAAAAAAAGTAAAAAAGTCGACGACGTGGCTCTTCCGCAACCGTCGTTTAACACGGAGAGAAAGAAAAAAAAAGATTAGATGAGATATCCGTTTTAACAACTCTACATAAAGTAAACGCGCGCGCTTTCTAAGAATAAGAAGCACTAGTCGCCTTTGCTTTCTTTCTCACTCGCTCTCTTTTATTAACATCATGTCACGCCGTGGTGTTTCTCAACTCCTCCGCCGCGCGTTGGCGCAACCAGCTTCGGCTTCATCTTCTTTCGGAGGAGCCGCATCGTCGACGTCGTTGTTCTCGACGAAAACCATCGGATCCACTTCTTCTTTAACGAGCGGTAAGGTGAAAGTCGTCTCCGCGGCGTTGAAGAACAACAACACCTCCCAATCCTTCAACAAGATTTTCTCGAGACAAATCTCGGTGGAATCTTTAGGTCCGTTGGATACGTTCGAACGCAGACACAACTCGGCGTCCAAGGAAGAAGCCGAAGAGATGGCTCGCTTCGTTGGGTTCAAGTCTGTGCGAGAACTCATCGACGCGACGGTGCCAGATAACATCAAAGCGCCGCAAGCGTTGAACTTAGGTTCCGAGGAATACAACAGAGGCTATTCCGAGACTGAGTTTTTGGACATGTTCAAGAAGATGGCGGGTAAGAACAAAGTCTTCAAGAACTATTTGGGTACCGGCTACCACGGAACGCACGTGCCGCAAGTGATTTTGAGAAACATCTTGGAGAATCCGGGTTGGTACACGCAATACACGCCGTACCAAGCGGAAATCTCCCAAGGTCGTTTGGAATCGTTGTTGAACTTTCAAACCATGATTTCTGATTTGACGAAGATGCCGTTGTCCAACTCTTCTTTGTTGGACGAAGGGACCGCGGCGGCGGAGGCGATGACGATGTGCTCCGCCATCGCGAGAGGTAAGAAGCCGAAGTTTTACGTTTCGAACAAGTGCCACCCGCAAACGATCGAAATTTGCCGAACGAGAGCGGACGGTTTGGGTTTGGAAATTGTCGTCGGCGATGAAGCGACTTTTGATTACAACGACAAGCAAGTGTGCGGCGTTATGGTGCAGTACCCGGCGACGGACGGCTCCGTCTTGGATTACTCCGACGTTGTCGAAAAAGCGCACAAAGGGGGCATGAAGGTTGTCGCTGCGTGCGATATCTTGGCTTTGACGCAATTGAAGCCTCCGGGAGAGTGGGGCGCGGACATGGTTGTCGGCTCTGCGCAAAGATTTGGCGTGCCGTTGGGCTACGGCGGTCCGCACGCGGGCTTCTTGGCGACCACGGAAGAGTACAAGCGTTTGATGCCAGGGAGAATTATCGGTATTTCCGTCGATGCGGATGGGAACCCGTGCTTGAGAATGGCGATGCAAACGAGAGAACAGCACATTCGCAGAGACAAAGCGACGTCGAACATTTGCACGGCGCAAGCGTTGTTGGCGAACATGGCGGCGATGTACGCCATCTACCACGGCCCGAAAGGCTTGGACGACATCGCCAAGAAGGCGCACGGCTTGGCCAAGATCTTCGAAGCAGGCGCCACGAAGATGGGCTTCCAAGGGCCGGCGAACCCGTACTTTGACACGGTGACTTTGAAATGCCCGAGCGGCGCGGATGCCGTCGTCGCCTCGTGCGCCAAGGCGGAAATCAACATCCGTAAGTTAGATAACGACCACGTCGCCGTCGCGTTTGACGAAACGACCACGTTGGAAGATGTCGACGATTTGTTCAAGGCGTTTAACGGCGGCAAGTCGACGGATTTCTCCGCGTCGTCCTTGGCACCGTCCGTGAACGTTGAAGAAACGAAGTTTACCAGAAAGTCCAAGTACTTGACGCACCCGGTGTTCAACGTCTATCACTCCGAGCACGAAATGGTGAGATATATCGCGAGATTGGAACAGAAAGATTTGTCCTTGGTTCACTCCATGATTGCGTTGGGTTCGTGCACCATGAAGTTGAACGCGACGACCGAAATGGCTCCGATCACGTGGCCGGAACTCGCCAACATTCACCCGTTTGCGCCGAAAGAACAAGCTGAAGGTTACGCCGAGATGTTTAGAGATTTGACCAAGCAATTGGCCAACATCACCGGCTTCGACGACGTTTCATTGCAACCAAACTCTGGTGCTTCCGGTGAATACGCCGGTTTGATGGCCATCAGAGCGTACCACCAATCTCGCGGTGATCACCACAGAGACGTGTGCATCATCCCGGTTTCTGCGCACGGCACTAACCCGGCGTCGGCGGCCATGTGCGGCATGAAAATTGTTGTTATCGGTACCGATGAAGCCGGTAACGTCAACATGGACGAATTGAAGGCGGCTGCGGAGAAGCACTCTGCGAACCTCGCGGCGTTGATGATCACGTATCCGTCCACGCACGGTGTCTACGAAGACGGTATTCGTGAGATTTGCGATACGATCCACGCGCACGGCGGTCAAGTGTACATGGATGGTGCGAACATGAACGCTCAAGTTGGCTTGACGTCCCCGGGCTTCATTGGCGCGGATGTTTGCCACTTGAACTTGCACAAAACGTTTTGCATCCCGCACGGTGGCGGTGGCCCGGGTATGGGACCGATTGGTATCAAGGCGCACTTGATGCCGTTCATGCCAAACCACCCGTCCGAGAAGGACTTCGGTGCCTTGCCAGTTGGTGGGGACAAGCCGTTCGGCACCGTCTCCGCGGCTCCGTACGGTTCTGCGTTGATCTTGCCGATTTCTTACGCGTACATCAGCATGATGGGCGCCGAAGGCTTAAAGGTTGCCTCTGAAAGAGCCATCTTGAATGCCAACTACATGGCGAAGCGCTTGGAGAACCACTACCCGGTTTTGTTCAAGGGTAAGAACGGCACGTGTGCACACGAGTTCATCTTGGACATGCGTCCGTTGAAGGACACCGCTGGCGTTGAAGTCGAAGACATCGCGAAGAGATTGATGGATTACGGCTACCACTCGCCGACCATGTCGTGGCCGGTCTCCGGTACGCTCATGATTGAGCCGACTGAATCCGAGTCTAAGCAAGAATTGGACAGATTTTGCAACGCGATGATTGCTATCCGTAAGGAAATCGCGGACATCGAATCCGGTGCCGCTGACAAGGAGAACAACCTCTTGACGAGAGCGCCGCACACGGCCGCGTCCATCGCCGGCGAGTGGGACAGACCGTACTCCAAGCAAGATGCCGTCTTCCCGGCGGACTGGGTCAGTCAGTCCAAATTCTGGCCGACGAATGCTAGAGTCGACAACGTGTACGGCGATCGTAACTTGGTCACGACGCACGCTGCCATCGAAGAAGTTGAATCTGCGTAAAAAACGTAATTTTTGTGAAAACATGTTTTGCGAGAGATTGTACCAAGTAGAGAAGAAGAAGAAGAAAATGAGAAGCATAAACCGAGTATCCTATATACTAAACTACCATATTAATAATCATCATTTCTACTACTAAAACTATAAAGTCATCGACTGATGAGCACGTTCGATGTCCCTTCCTCTACACGCTCGCGTACGCCTTGAACGCCGAGTCGTATAAGCTTTCTCTTTCTTGGCGCACGCCCGACCAACCTCTCGCGTTCCCGCTAATCTCTCGTCCATCCTCTCTCGTATACGTAGCACCAACAATATATGACGCTACAATAACGAAAATACCGAATCCTAAGGCGCCTTGAAGTACTTCGTTCTTGCTCATTTTGAACGAGGAAATATCGAGTAACGTTTTGAATGTCTTTCTTGTTTCTTCTTCTTCTTCTTCTTCTTGCCCGGTTGGCGCCGCGTTCGTGTTGATCTCTTCTTGGACACCTTTTTCTTCTTTTCGATCTTCTTCTGTTTCTTTCTTCTCAGCGATGATCTTCTTTACAGCTGAAGGCATTGGCACGTTCAGATTCTCCCACGTAAACCGACGATTCCCGCCCGGCCAGTAGGTCGTGGCTTCTACCAAACTCTCCACGTCCTCTCTTTCGTCCTCGCTGATATCATCATCGTTTTGTTGATTCGTTAAAGTCGTCTCTACTTGAGCTCCTTCTTTCTCGGGGTTCGTCTGCTTTCGCTCTTCTTCTTCTTCTTCTTTGTCCTCGGTCAAATCCACCTCATCCATTGGGTTCGAAAAGCAACAATCCAAGAGCGTCGTCGTTCCCGTTTTCGAGCAACATCCGCCTTCCTCCTCGCAACAGGAGAGCAAAGAAGACGACAAATCTTCCCCGTTGGGGCAACACATTCCTCGTTCGTCGTCGCGTTTCTCTCTTTTTCCAACCTCCGCTTCTCTTTCTTCTTCTTTGTTGTTGTCTTCTTCTTTTTCCGTGGTGGTGGTTGTGATGAGAGGAAGTCGATGCGCGGCTTCATTTTTGGAATTCATCAAAGTCGAGTTTGAATTGTTGTTTTCGTCGTCAGCAAAAACGAACGTCGTCGTCAACGAGAAGAAGAAGAAGAACAGAAAGACTTTGACCGCACGTTTTACTGAAATCGTCGGCATCATCGTTCCTCTTTTGCGCGCAAAGTGTGTGTGTGTCTACTACTTAGAAGATGAACTTTTTAGAAATTTTGTGTGGAAAACTGCAATGTGATAGTCCTTGTTCAGTATCTGTGATGATGAATTTACGACGTGTATGTGTATACTTTTAGAACTACAAATGAGCAGCTAATGTTGAGTGCGCTTGTGCCTTTTCAAAGTATCAGATCGACGAAAACGCTTCTCGCACATATCGCATTCGTACGGTTTCTCGTTCGTGTGAATACGCATGTGCCTTTGTAAAACGTGAGAATAACGAAAACGCTTCTCGCACACATCACATTCGTACGGTTTCTCGTTCGTGTGAATACGCATGTGGGTTTGCAAATGACCAGATTGACTAAAACACTTCTCGCACACATCACATTCGTACGGTTTCTCGTTCGTGTGAATACGCATGTGCTTTTGCAAACTACCAGAATGACTAAAACGCTTCTCGCACACAGCACATTCGTACGGTTTCTCGTTCGCGTGAATACGCATGTGCTTTGTCAAATTACCAGAATCACTAAAACGCTTCTCGCACACATCACATTCGTACGGTTTCTCGTTCGTGTGAGTACGCATGTGTCTGGTCACGTCGGATGGATATCGAAACACCTTCTCGCAAACATCGCACTCGTGCCCTCTCTTTCTCTTCGTTCCTTTCCTAACAGTTATCTCTTCTTCTTCTTCTTCTTCTCCCTCTTCTTCGTCTTCTTTTTGTATCTGATGATTTGCCTCGAAATCATCCTCATCGGGAATCCTCAAACACAACACCGGTTCTTCTCCCTCTTCTTCTCCCTCTTCTTCTCTCCTACCCTTCACCACCCTCAAAACCGTCCCGGCGTTCACCGCGCGCTGCGGGTGTGGATTCTTTCGTCTCATGTTGTTGTTGTTATTATTAGTTGTATTAAAACGTAATAATAGATCAAAGCGAGAGGAGGGAAAAAAAATGAGACGTTTTGAAGGAAATCAAAATGATGCATGCGTGTCTTTCTTTCTCTATTTTTAGTACTCTTTTACATGTAAAAATTGTTGGCATCACAATCTCTTTTTATGATGATTTATTAGACATTTCTTTCAATACGAACGAGCAAATGGCACGCTGAACGTTCAAAGAAGCTAAAGTGATCGAACTTTGCGCGAAGAAATCATTATTTGCGTTACGTTTGAAAGAGAGATCGTCGTCGTTTTGATCGTCGTCGTCTCGCGCTGCTCGGACGGCGAGGAATTCGCCGGATTCCGGATCGTATGATTTTCGCGACAACGACGGCGGTTGGACGATTGGCGCGTTTAATATCTTTTGCGTGTACGCTTGTAAAAGCGCAGCCACTTTTGGTTGGTCGCTTTGGTTTCCTATGTATCCGGAAACCTCGAACAAGAGTTTGGCGTAAAGCGCGTTGACGTCTAAAACCGGTTCGTCGTCTTCGCTTGGTTGGTACGTCGAAGAAGAGGAAAGAGAATCGTCGTCATCGGCAAAAGGCGCCCCCGCCATGTTTTGACGTTGTTTCGCCGCGGCTGTTTTAAACGCGGCATCGAAATCATACTCGTCGTTGTCTTCGTCCACGGACAAGCTGATGGAAACGTCCGCGAAGAGTTCCTTTTCGCCGATCGATACCCATCGCGCGATGGAGGTTTTGAAACCTTCCAAATATTTAATCTGTCTCCCTTCGTCGAACTCAAAGTTATAATCGTACGCGTTGCCTTTCTTCCTAGACTCGATATCGTCTTGACCGTTGCTCGAAGATAAATCAATCTCTTCCCATCGAGGCGGATTCGCAAACGCAAAGGTTTTCTTCTTCTCCGTCTGTTGTTTGTTTTCCTGTTCTAATCGGTACTCGGCGGTTAAATACGCCGCAGAAACGAACCCGGCAAAGAGTTTTGGCGCGTCCGCACCTTTACCAAACATGCCTCTCGTCGTCGCTTCGCAATCAAACTCAGCCGCAGTAACGGATTGCACGAGCTCCTCTGCGGAAATGTTCGCCTCGTACGCCTCTACGCACGCTAACGAAAACGCCTTCAAGCCTTTCGGGTGCGCAGTCAAGACTGAAAAAAACGCAGTTAAAGCTCTCGCGGCGAGAGTTCGTTTCAACAACAACTCAGGATCGTTTGTAGGTCTGAAGCTCCATTCTAAAGCCAATTGCGGTTCTATTGTTCGACTCGTCGTCGTCGTCGTCGTTGCGGTCGGGACAGCTTCTCCTTCGTCCTCGGAAACCTCCGGCAAATCCTTCTTCCTCCCTTCCGGTCCTTCCACCATCTCTTTCGCGAGTAAACTCAATCTCGCGTTCGTTCGCATCAACAGAATTCCGGGCGTTATCTGTCTCACGTCGTTCACTTTCGCGTTCGGATTCCTCCCGCTCGAATTATCCCATTTCGAATACTTTCTCGGATCTTCGTTCGGTTCGCTCGCGTTCAGCACTCGTCTTTGTTCAAACTCCATGCGTTTCAACGTGATTCCGTTTTCGTCTCGGTTCGTGTGTGTCATTTTAATGTACCCCAAAATCCCTTTAAGTTCCTTATCTTTCTCCGGATCGACTAAAAACGCGTCCGTTTTCTTCGAAGCTCGTCCCATGTAATGCAGCGTGCAATACACCATGCTCAGATGACTCAAAAACGCCTCTTGTTCGCTCGTCCCTAACGATCCGTTATTACTACTTTTACTACTTTTACTGCTGATATTGCTGTTCAAACCTAACACGTACGTTTCCGTTTTCAACTTCCCCAGCGAAATCGCCTCGTCGTACGCCTCCGTCGCCGCCATCACAAACTCTTGGTGCGCGAACCTCGAGCCTCGTCTCAGGGCTAAAAACGGCACCAGAAGCTCATCGAGCGTTGCGGTTAGATTTTTTGAGATCTCCTCGTCGTCGTCGTCGAAAGAGGATGATAACGGAGAAGAGGAGGAAGAAGAGGAGGAACACGCAGTTTTATTCGCACCTCTGTTGTCCTTCCTTTTCCTCTGTCTCCTCCTCTGTCTCCCGTTCAACATCACGTTCATCGTGTTTTGCGTCGTCCTCATCTTCTGTGTCGTTAAAGTTTTTGTTCTTCTCGTTGTCGTTGTTGTTGTCGCAGACGACGACGCAACAAAAGTCGCGACGCTTCTCGTCGTCGAAATCGTTGAAATCGTCGTCATCATCGTCGTCTCGTTTGAATAACAACAAACGTTAAAAATGTTGTCTCTGTCTCGTTTAATACTCCTCCTGTGATACTAAGGATCTGAAGTTAACTTTCTCGTTTTTAATCTGAAGAGAAGAAGAAGAGAGTTTTTTGGTGTCGACGTAAGTGTTTTTTCGTTCTCGTTTCCAACTTTACATTTTTAGTCTTACGAGTGTAGTAGTATCCATCACACACCTTAACACGCGCACGACAACAGTAAACGCACTCATTATACAGAAGAAAGCAAATCATCATCCTCAGAACAACAATTTCAACAACAACATCTTTTTATGAACGTTTATTCAAACGAGATGATGATGATGACGCGGTAATACTATGTTTCGCTCGTCCTCGCTTCTGTCGTTCTCCGCCATCGTCGGGAAAAGAGAGAAGAAGTTAAAGAAGAAGACGAAGAACAAAATGGACGACGACGACGAGAAGAAGAAGAAGAAGAAGAAACAAATAACGACGCTGGATTGGACGACGGTGATTGCCATCCAATCGTGCTCGTTGATTTCCATCATGTCCTCCACGTTCATCTTCTCGACTGGGATATTCATGGTGAAGAATTTCGACAGAAACAACGTTAAAGAAGACGAGGCGAAAGCGGCGTTGAGATGCGGGTTATTGATTGCCTCGAAACCGTTTTTTAGCGCGATGAGCAGTTATATGTGGGGGCGTTCGGGGGATAGGATTGGGTTCAAGTTTAATATTTTGGTGTCGGTGATATTCGTAGCCGCGATTAACTTGGCGTTTGGTTTCGCCGAGACGTACACGCAAGCGGTTTGGGTGAGGAGTTTGAGCGGATTTTTCGACGGGATTGTCGTTTTAGTGAAACCGTCGTTATCGTTGATTTCGGATAAGACGAATGCGAACAGGGCGTTCGGTACGACGGGTCTGGCGTACGGGTTAGGAACATCGATCGCGCCGGCGATTGCGAGTTTTTTAGCGTTTCCGTGCACTTCTTGGAAGATGTACGATACAAAAAACGAGGGCGGGAAAGAGTGTCCGGCGCTGTTCGAGAAGTACCCGTTCGTGTTATCGTCGTCTTGGATTACCATCGTCGCCGTTCCCGCGTTCGTATTTGCGCTCGTTTGTATGAAGATTGTGCCACCAACTAGAGCAGCAGCAGCAGTAGAGAATAGCAGTAGAGAAGATATAGAGAAAGCGAACGGCTTTTCGATATCGTTCGAGATGGTCGAGACGGGGAAATTGAATCAAAGCATACCAGAGGTAGAAGAAGAAGAAGAAGAAGAAAAAGAAGAAGAAGAATCGGAATCAGAGTCTGGCGGGGAAAATGACAAGTTAGTTTCGATACCTCTCATCGACGATGATTCCGATGATTTTGATGATTCCGCCGAACACGCGGTGGAAACAGTTAAGTTAATTCAAGAGAAAGACTCGTCGTCGTCGTTTTCGGAGATACCCATGACGACTTCTACGACGACGACGACGGATGCATCGTCGTTTCCTTCTACGAAGACTGGACGAGACCGAACGAGCATTTGGATCCTATTGAAAGACGAAGACATTTATCAAGCCATTTCGCTACAGATTATGGTCACCATGAATGTTTTAACCGGGACTGAAATCACTCCGATTTGGCTCGCCACGTCTATCGAAAACGGTGGATTAGGATGGAAGACGCAAGATATTGGCGTTTTCGGGACCGTCATGGGAGTGACAATCATGTCCTTTCAATTGTTCGCGTTCGTTAAATTAACCGACAAATACGGCATCGTAAGACTCGTCACTTGGGCGCTCTTTCTCAGCGCCTTGGTGTATCCGTGTCACTCCATCGCCAACTCCATCGCTCGCGTCTCCAAACCGGGCGCGTGGGCCATGGTCGTTTCTTTGGGTATGATTCGAGGATCTTTAGGTCCAATCATGATGGGCGGCATATCCTTAATCGTCAACAATGCCGCGCCGAGAGAGTCTCTCGGCGTCGTGAACGGGTTTGCCGGCACTTTTAGCAACCTTTCCCGAGCGTTGGCCCCGTTAGTCGGCGGTTCTCTCATCGCCGTCATGGCGTCTTCGCCGAAAGATGCGTTCATGCGTAACTGGTATCCGTTCTTAGGGTTAGGTTTCTTCTTCTTAGTTTTGGGTTGGTATTCCATGAGACTGAGTCGACGGTTGGACGTTCCCCGAATGCATTAATGAGAGATTTTTTGACTAGACTTGTAATGCACCAAAAGAACACTACTTCACAAAACAGAACACATAAAAGACAAAAGATGTTTCTCATCACGAGAGCGACGTCTTCTTTGCACTCCTCGACCTCTTTTACTCCTCCTCTTAACACTCATCGCGAGAGGAAGTTAAAGAAGTTAAAGAACAGAAACGTTTTAGGAGTAGGAGTCAGAAGCAAACTAAGCGACGAAAACGAACAAGAGTGGGAAGAAATCCTCCCTCCAACAACGAAAGAAGAAGATAAAGAAGAACTACCGGTTGGTCGTAAACTGGCGATTTCGGCGTTCGCAGTCGGTACCGCGGCGTTTATGAGCGCCACTGGCGTGGGAAGTTCCTCGAATTCAATCAACGCCGTCGCGGCAAACTTGGCGCAGTTAGAACGAGAATCGGTCGATATCGACGTCGCTTTGCAGAACGAGAAACCGACGGTGTTGGAGTTTTACGCGGATTGGTGCGAAGTGTGCAAATCGAGCGCTCCGTACGTGTTTGAGGTGGAGAAAGGGAACAAAAAAGACGTGAATTTTGTGATGATGAACATCGATAACGCGAAGTGGACGCAAGAGATGGACGACTACGACGTGGACGGGATCCCGCACTTGGAGTTTTTAGACGGCGAGAACAAGAGTAAAGGGGCGTTGATTGGGAAGTTCCCGAAAGAAGTTTTGGAGGCGAACATTGGCGCGTTGAAAACGGGGGAGGAGAAGTTGCCGTACGCGAAAGTGAGGTTTCAACCGTCGCCGGTTGAGGCGAAATCGATCATGGAGGCACCGAGCGTGGCGGTGTCGGCAACCGGAGGCGCCGTGGCTACCTCCGATCCGAGAGCGCACGGTTGAAAAAAAAGACGAGTTGAACTTTTACATCATCATCATGTACACTATAATAATATTACACACAAATACTGAACGACCCCGAAAGGGCTTATTGACATTGTTGTTTTACACGAGCGCCAACGAGCGCTCTTCCTTTTTGTTGTTCGAGGAATCATTTTCGTCATTTTCGTCGTCGTCTGAATCGCTCCCGTTGTCGTACGTTCCAACCCTTTCGTGAACGAAAATCGATCCTTTATTGCCGACAGAAACGCGAACTTTGTCGTCCAAATATAACTGCTCGACGTACCCTATCCCTTTGCCCGGAGACGGTTCGAGCGTAATCGTTTTCACTTTCTTTCCAAACAAGTTAATATCCACCGTATCAATCGTCACGTTCGTTCGCACGTCCGACGCCGCGCTGGACCGCGCTATCGCTTTCACGCGCAAGAACTTCGCCACCTCGACGTCGTTCACCACTCGCGCGCCGTTCTCTTCCACGATTTGAAAGTTCGTATCCTTCGCCAACCCGGCGAATAACTTCTGAAACGGATTCACCTTCCCGCTCGTTTGTTTCGACCACAAAAGTTTCCACTTCCCTTCCAAAAGTCTGGATTTTGCCGGTCGTTCAATTTCGCCGTCGTATAACGTTTTCAGCTCCTCCAACGCGGATTCCACGCCGACGTCGTTTTTCGTTTCAATCATGTATAAGAGATTCTCTCGCGCGCCGAGTTTGATTTCATCTTTCCCGCCTTTGAATATCTTTAATTTATTAGTATTACTATTATTCGTAGCAGAAGTGATAGCTTTTGTTTTGCAACGTAAACGACCTCTCTCGTTTTTGTCGTTTCTTGTCCTTCTGCTGCTTTTTATGTAAAAGCTCCGCGGTTGGAGTGGTGTCGTCGTCGTCGTCGTCCTCGGAGAAGCGCGCATCATCATTTCAAAATGTTATCTTTCTTTTTTATCTTTTCAAACTCCTTCAAACTGATTTTACTATAAGAGAGCGCAGGGATACGAAATATGCGAAACCGCTCAAAGTGTTGTTGATATTAGTTTAGTAGGGAGAAGACGCAAACAACGCGTCGTTTGCAGAGATGAGAGAGATGAGAGAGAGAGAGAGATTGCGTCGCGCGTCCTTGTGTGTTTTGCACGTTTATACTAATGAGGAGAGCTTTTGAAATGGATTTGCCCACGTTACGTCATCCTTTTAAGTCACTTTTCAAAACGAGACCAAAAAGAGTCTCACTTTTCACCGCAAAAGAAGAAAAAAAAGAAGAAAAATTTGGACTCTTTCGTCGTTTCCCGATCTCTCTTCATTTTTTATAGAAGACACATTTAGTATCGCTCTTCTTCTTCTTCTTCTTCTTCAGAGAGAGAGAGAAAGAAAGAGAGAAGAGAGAGAGAGACAAAGTGCGAAAATTCGAGAGCGAGTACAGAGACGACCACTTTAAAACGACGCTTTGAAGAAAAACGTGCGGGATTTCTTCTTTAAAGCAGAAAAGCAGCGCGATCTCATTCCTCGTAACGACATCATCATCATCTTCTCCCCTTAAAAAGCTGCACTTATTACGTAGTAGATATATTTAGTCTCTTCAACGATAATGTCTGGAATCGGCACGGGGTACGATTTGTCCACGACGACGTACTCCCCGGACGGGAAAGTTTTCCAAGTGGAATACGCGTGTAAAGCGGTTGAAAACGGAGGTTTAGCCATCGGGTGCAAATGTAAAGACGGCGTCGTCGTCGCGGTGGAAAAATTGGTACAATCGAAAATGTTAGTGCCAGGAACGAATAAGCGCATACACGCGGTGAGTAAACACGCCGGGATGGCGGGAACTGGATTAGTACCGGACGTTAGAACAGTCGTGGATCGAGCGAGAGAAGAAGCGGCGAACTATTTGTCCTTTTACGGCGACGCGATTCCGGCGAACGTTCTCGCCGATCGAATGGCGCACTATTATCACTTATTCACTTTGTACTGGTCGGTGAGACCGTTTGGAGCGTCGGTTATTTTAGCCACCAAAGACTCGAACGGGTATCACATGTACGTGTTAGAGCCGAGCGGAGAGTGTCACAAGATGAACGGGTGCGCGATTGGGAAGAACAAAGCGGCGGCGAAGACGGAGATTGAAAAGTTAAAGTTCGGGGAAGTTTTAGCCAAAGATTGCGTGAAAGAGTTGGCGAGAGTTATATATAAAATTCACGACGAGAAAGATAAGGATTTTGAGTGCGAGCTGGGATGGATTTGCGAGGACAGTAAGGGGGAGTTTAGGAGAGTACCGAAGGAGGTCGCGGACGAGGCCATCGCTTTGGCGAAAGCGGCGTTGGAGGAAGACGACGATATGGACGACGCTTAAGAAGTAGGCAATAAAATAACCCTTTTATATATACCCACATAGCATTTATCATCATCAGTTGTTAATATTAACGAGAGAAAGAGAGAGCGTAGTAGCATAAATACTCACACATCATCGCGTGTACGTACCACGGGTAGTTTTTAAGGAGAAAGGTTGTTTTTCCTAGGCAAGGAGGAGCAAAAAAAGGAGAAAAAAATATTACATTTTGCTTCATTTCACGGGCGTTACATCAACACTCGAACACACTCAAACACATCGAACTTTTGAACTTTTGAACGAACGAACACTATGGCGTCGTATTACATCCACGCGGGACGAACGATCGAAGAGGCGCCGATGCGCGAAGGCTCTCTGTATCTGTACGATAAGTAAGTGTTGTTTGATTTTTTTTTTCTTCGATCGAGAAAAGCGAGCGTTTTTTATCCTATTTCTCACGTTGTTGTTCTCACAGAGAAGGTTGGTACGATTTCTTCGCCAACTCGACGTCGGTGACGAGCGACGGATACTGCGACGACTCCACCATCGGTATGAAACACGTCGCGGTGAGAGACGCAGGAAGAGAGTCGACGTTTAAGCCAAACAAAAACAACATGTTTCCTCGACCGAAAAATTGGAAACCGACGAAGAGTAACACGCACAAAGAACATTTCAAGGAGTGAATGAGTGCGTACGAGGGCAAACGGAGGATCTCGCGTGATCTCGCGTGTATCTCTGTTATGTATCATCCATCACAAAAAAGTATAAGTGCTACTGCGTACAAAAATCTATCTACTTTTTAAGCGCGCCCGGTGTAATTCAAAACCAAAGGAAAAGCGCCTTTCTCTATTTCATCCTTGAATAGTTCGTACACGGTTGTATTCTTGTGCGGCTTTTTGCTTTCGCATTTGTCGCAGTACCACGGATCGTCGCCTTCTGGAATATCGTCGAGTTTCGGCGTCAAGCAGAAGCAGTGCAAACCGGCATCGCATCCATCGCAAAGTAAAATTTTCTCCGGCGAATGTCCCGCGCCGCATTCCGCGCACATGACTTCGTCCGCTTCTTCGCCAAACTTAAAGTTTGCGACTCTCAGCTGTTCGTTCTGTCTCTTCTCTTCGGAACCATCTTTGTCTTTCCAGACGATAGCGCTGACGAAAAAGTTTTGCACGACGAACGAGGATAACAGGTTTTCAATCGTCAAATCTTTCGGGACGAGCATGTGATCAAACTTTGCAATCGCGAGTGGATCTCCCAACACGCGTCGTAAGGAGATGTGCATGAAATCTTCCTTAGCAATAGCGCTTTTGTGCATCATCCCATTCTCGTGGGAAATTGTCATTTTCTTCGGTACAAATCCACGCAGATTGATAGGTGCAGCGGTGGTTGCGGCGTTGGCGGTGGCGGCATGGTGTCCCTGCGCCGCGCGATTGTTGATATTTGCGAGACTTACATCGTTCTCCTCGTCGCTTCCTCGATCTTTGCCTTCGCCACTCTCCTTGCCAGAGACTGTTTTGCTATTGCTCGTCCCGTTCGCGAGCTCTAAATCAAACTTCTTCGCTTTCACCAAGTCTGTAAACGACAACTGCTCCTTGACTTTCTTATAGTCCACTCTTCCGCTCATTTTATGTTCTCTTGTAAATGCCTCGAAATTTCGTCGCTCCTCTTCGCGCTTCAACTGTACCTGTCGTTCTTCTTCTTCTCGTTTTCGTTTTTCTAGCTGTTCGCTTGTATTTTCATTGTCATTCGCATGATCGCTCGTCTTAATCGCCACATCCATTCGCGCTGGCAACGGCTTCAACTTGTTATCGTCTTCCCAGTTAAAAATTTTCATCCCGGACGCCATCATTGCCATCCTCTTTGCGTCTGCTTCGCGTTTTATCTTATCTTTCGCTTCTCTCACCCGTCGATCGTACTCCGCTTGACTCTTGTACCGATCGCCTTGAATCAAATCGTCGTAGTCATCGATTATGCCGACACTTTTCTCTAACTGATGGTCCGTCGCAACTCCTCCTCCCGCCAACGCTCTCTGTTGTTGTTGCATCATAATATGTCTTTGCAACTGATCTTGCTGCTGCATTCGCATGTCGCGTTCCACAGCCGCCATTCTCTCCCTTTGTTCTATCTCCTTCTGCGCCCGAAGTCTCTCCCTCTCCAATCTCTGCTCTTTTCTCTCCTGTTGCTCCTTCTTGATCTGCTCCGCGATGGCGTCGTATCGGTTCCTCTCCTCTCTCTGTTTCTCCAAGTTATCCTCCAAAATCGTCGTCGCCTCTTTCCTTGAAAACCTTTCCTCTTTCTCGTCGTACGATTCAGCGCCTCCTTTCGCTGCATAAATCGCGCTCACAATCGCGTCAAATTTCGGATCCTTGACGAAATCTCGTCTCGACGCCACTTTCGCTCGACACTCTGGGCAGCACATTTGATTTTTCCGAATCGATTCTTGCACGCAGTCGTTGCAGAATCGGTGTAAACACACTCTCACCGTGACGCAATTTTTCACGGTGCCCCAACAGATGGAGCATCGCGTGTCCGCGCGGACGTCTCGGTACAAGATCTTTTTATCATCGTTATTATTATTATTACTCAAAGTCGTCGTCGTCGTCGTTACTAAAGCGTTGTTATTGTTCGTTTTTTCTTCTTCTTCTTCTAATTTTTTTTCTTCTTTCTTTGAATCTTCATCATCACCCAAAAATTGCAATTGCGTCGACTTTTGCAACTCTGTCGCATTCGGTGCTTCTTCTTCCTTCTCCTCCTTGTTATCGTCGTCGACTTTGAGAAGAGAAATACCTTCTTCTTCCTCCATCATCTTTGAAATGAGAACTTCTTCTTTTCTTTGTTAAAATAATACAAATATATATACGAAGAAGAGATTGTGGTGAAATTCAAGCTTAAAAAAAAATTCCGAAGAAGTAAAAATTTTGTGTTTTGATTTTGAATGAAAAATTTTTCTCTCCTTTTTCTCTCCTCCTCCTCTCTTGTCTTTATTTGTATCAAAGTCTTGTTACTCTCGCACAACAAACAACATATTCAGAACCAACGACGAATAATCTCATCATGCCACCGAAATCATCGAAGACCGAAAGGGAAGAAGAGACGGACATGTCGGCGACTACGAATCGTTTGCTCGAGCTGGAAGAACTGACCGCAGCGCAGAAGGTCAAGTTAAGAGCCGCGGTGAAGAAAGGGAAATCCATCGAAGAAGAAAGGAACGCTTTGAAAGAAAAATTGGAGGAAGAAGTACGAGTGAGCGAGGAGACGAGGAAAACGAGCGATATTTTAATCGAGCAGTTGAGAGAACAAGTGAAGAAGATGGACGGGAAAGTGAAAGTTTTAGAAGCCATGAAAGAAGCGACGACGAGTTCGTCCGACAACAACGATAAAGCGAAGAAGGAAGAGAAGGTTTTGAAGGAAAAGAACGAACAGTTGGAGGCGAAGGCGAAAGAGCAAGAGGTGTCGATCGCGCGACTGGAGAGCGAACAGAAGGCGCAATCGAAAGAAACAGATGCGTTGCAAAGAGAGAAAACGAGAATGTCGCGAGAGATTGACGATTTAAAAGCAAAGTTGAAAGAACAGAAAGATGCGGTGAAAGTATCGAAACGAAGAGAAGCGGACGCGCTGGTCGGCGGAGCCGCGTTGGAAACGGCGGAAAAGAAGGCGATGGAGAACGAACAGTTGAGAGAAAAGTTCGAGAAAGAAAGAGACGAGAGTTTGGAAAAGTACGAACAAATGAAAGAGGAGAGAGACAGGGCGATAGAAACGGCAAAAACGATCGAGGCGCGAACCGCGTCGTTGACGAAACAAATGGAGGAAGCGAAGGCAAAGTTCGAGGAGGACTCGGCGCGAGCGAAAGATTTGAAAGAGAAATCAGAGCTGATTCTAAGAGAAGCAGAACACAGGATTCAAACTGCCGAAGCTTCTGCAGTCGCATCCGAACAAGAAGCCGAGCGCATGATGGAAGAGGCAGAAAATAGAAATAGAAAGTTTCAACACTTACAAGTTGCGTTTCAAGAGCGGGAAGCGGCGTTGCATAAAAAGATTGAAACGTTGGAAATGGCAAGAGACGATCGAGTGGAAGGTGTGAAGAGCAGACTTGAAACTGAAATGGAAAAAAAAGAAGAATTTGCGCGGATGTACGAAGAAGCAAAGACGGAAGTGAAGGGCTTACGTGCCTCGATGGGTGCGATGGAGTCCAACGCGCACGCCGCGGTTGCGGCGAGAGAACACGCGACGACGTGGAAGGAGAAAGCAACGTCGGCAATCGCAGAGGCGGAGAATTTGCGCGAAAAAATTGCAGCATTAGAAGAAGCAAATATACAAAAGCAGCAAATGACGTCGTCCAGTTCCTCATCTACGGCAAACGCCGTCGTCATGGAAAAAGAGATTGCGACTCTCAGGGAAAGTTTAGAAGTTGCGCTGAAACAGAAAGAGGACGCCGAACTCCGCGCGCAATCTGCGTTGAACACTGCTTCGAGTATGAATACAAATGGTGTCAGCGATGCCTTCGGTGGTGATTTGGAAAACAATAGCAGCTCGTCCGCGCACCAGGCGCGTAAATTAGCCGAAAGCGAACACACTGTTTTGAAACAACAAACAGAAATCCAAGCGTTGACGAGACGCGTGAAAGATTTGTCCTGGCAAGTTTCCATGTACTCCGATCAAGACAAAGTCGAGGGGAGTGGCAATTTGACGGCGACTCCAGGGAAGAAAGCCGGGTTAGCGGCGATGTTTGGTGGAGGTGGCGGTGGTGGCGGATTGGCGAATTTGAAAGGCAAAAGGAGACAGTTTGTCGTCGTGTATTTAGGTGTTCTTCATCTCCTCGTGTACGTTGCATTTTTACACGGTGCATTTAGCGCGCATAAAGCAGTCACCGGATGTAGAAGATTTTAGAAGATGATCGCTATATTATCAAAGACCATTGTAGGTAGCCATTAGCAGCAGAGCGTTTTGATTTTACATGTTATTACACTATCTTGATTACTACGTGTGAAATTTGATGGATTGTAGAGAATGAAAGAATTCCCTCAGCGCTTCCAAAGTGTTCGTTTTAACGTTTACGCATCCCTTCACGTCTAGAACCTTCAAAGTTTTTGTCTCTTTTTGTCCTATTTGCAAACTCTGGATGAGCTTTTCCGTGATATTCCTGTTCCCGTGTACGGACAAGAGCTCCAAATGACGACAGTTCTCCGCGACGTGACAAATACCTTCCGACCTCAGACTCCCGCACCAAGAGAAATTCGCGTACCTCAGCGTCTTCGGTAATTTGAATAAAGTCACATCAGTCAGCTTGTTGAAACCGCACGCATCAAAAAACTTCAAATTCGTGAGACCGTCTATCTTTTCGAATGATTTGTTCGTCAGTTGACTGTTGGCGTATAACGAAAGAAACTCGAGTTCTCGACATCCCTCTACGACGAGCGCCACGCTCGCGTCCGTCATCTTAGGCACTCTCGTGAGATCTAAATATCTTAATTTTCTACACTTACTAATCTCTCGAACGCCTTCATCGTCCAGTTGCACGCATCCGCTCAAATTCAACACCTTTAAGTTCTCGTGACAAAAGCGACAAACCGAGAGCACGCCTTTGCTCGTTATTTTCGTATTCCAGAAGAGTTCAAGGCACTCCAACTTGTTCTCTAAATACTCGCTCACACTCATCAACCCGAGATTCCCAAACTGCCGAACGCGTTCGTCTCCAGACCCGGCCGCGTTTAAGTTCACTCGCGTACAACTTGTCGCATATTTTCTCGCGATTTTCGAGACGGTTTCGTCGTCCACGCCTTTCGCCAACTCCAACTGCACCGCCTGTATTATAACTGTATTCTTAGAATCATCGTCATCATCATCATCATCATCATCGAGGAATGCATCAATCTTCGCCTTTGCGTTTGGACAGTCTCTCAAATATAAAACGGTTCGATCGTATTCGTCGTATTCTCTCAGTCTCACTATTTCCTCGCTTAAACCGTGCGTCTCTTTCGAGCCTTCGTCGTAACAACCCATGATTGAAAACGAATAAAATGAATTATGATGATGATGATGAAATGTGTGTTTTGTGTCTCCCCAAAACAAACAAACAAACAAAAAAAACATGCAGACGAATGCGTAAAAAAAAGTCTCTGTCTGATGAAAAAATTGTGTTCTCCGAGAAAAAAGAGAGGTGAAACGCGTAAATAACTAACGAAAAGACAGCAAGCACAAAAATAAATATCTCTCTAAAGTAAATAAGATGAGTTGTTTTCTAAACATGGTGACGTCTTCGGACGTCATCGTGCCCAGAAGAGAAGAACAGCAACATCAGCATCATCATCATCAGTATTATAACGGTGGCGAGTACGGAGGGGGGATGATGACGACGAGTGTAGCGCCTCGAATACGGGTTGAAATCGCGAACGGGATTCGGAAAGGCGAGAAGTTCATCACCGAACTGAGCGGATGCGAACGGGTTCGAGATTTCGTGTCCATGAAGTTATGCAAGAACGAATATTTGCGAGGAAAAGAGGTGAAAGTGTACTTGGACGAGTACGAGTTGTTAGGGGACACGAGCGTGGACGTGTTAGGGCACGAAGATAAAATATTCGTGGTCGTTTGCGACGACGAGGGTGACGAGATGGAAGAGGAGGAAGAAGTCGACGACGGTTTTGCTCGAGTACGAGCCGAGTTGGAGAAGCGCGAAGAGGAGAAGAAGAAGGAGGAGAAGAAGAAGAAGAAGAAGAAGACAACATTAAATATGAAAAAGGAGACGAATAATCGAGGGACGCGCATTGTAAATCAACAACACGAACGAAAGCAGAAGAAACATAATCTCGAACACTCGCTGCGGATGGCGCCGACGATGGTAACGATGAAAAAGGTGCAGAAGAAGATGGCGACGGTTCCATCGAAAAAGGACGAGCGTCCGAGACTTGCCGCGCAGATGGTCTACGCGTCGAGTTCCGAGGAGGACGATGACGACGGTGACTCGCACGGATTAGAAGAGTTATCGTCCGACGAAGACGGGGGAGATCCGGAGTTTTTTGTACGAAACGTGGGTGTGCAGAAAAGCTCACGTTCGTCAAGGAAGAATGGCACGCCAAATTCAAAAGAGAAGAGAGCTGAATTACCGAAGAAAAAGAATTGGCAGTCGCGCTTATTACGAAATGCAGAGAAACCAGATTGGATGTGCAGAGGAGCCGGGTTCAAGTGGTCTTGCACAGAGAAGAAAGCGCCGGGGAAATCGGTTTGCGAAAAGCATTCGAGGATGCCGAAGTGGTCCAAAGCTCCTGTCGCCCCACCACCACCGCCCGCAAAAAAAGCTGGGAAAACGCTCGAAAAGCTGGAAAACGCTCGAAAAGCTGCCGCTTCGAGTGCGCTTACTTGCGAGAAATGCGGCAAGGTTTGTAAAGGTCAAGGTCCTCTGACGATGCACGTGCGATCGTGTAAAGGCAGCGACTCGAGTATCGCCGCGTCGCCAGCCGCCGATGAAACGAAGAAAGGTGGGCAACCTCCCTTGTTGAGAGGAAAGCGCGTTCCCATCAAATTGCTTCGAAAATGCGCGAGAAATGGCGGCGTGAAATCAATATTAGCAGAGCTTGTGGTGAACTACCGCATTGGTGCGCGCTCAAATGTGCCTGTAACTGCGATGGTACCAGCACAAACCCCGGTCGCGACGGCGATTGCGCCTATCCTAGCATCAGTCGCAGATGCCGACAAAAAGCTAAGTGATTTGATGGCCATCGCGAAGAAGAAAGCTGAAGATACGAAAAAGCGTCTGGAACACGAGCTACGAGTTGAGGGAGAAAAACTCGAAAAGGCGAAAAAAGAGGAACTGGAAGAACGGAAACGCCTGGAAGCGTTAAAGAGTAAAGCCGAAATCGAGCGATTAGAAGCTGCGAGAAAGATGGAGGAGGAAAAAGAAAAGCGAAAAGCAGAGGAAGAGCGAAGAGTCGCCGCAGAGGCGGAAGCGAAAAGAGTCGAACGCGTACGAGTCGAAGAAGCCTTGAAGATGAAAGCCGAGCAAGAAAAGAAGGCAGCGGCTGAGTGCGAGAAAGTAGAAGCAGCTAGACAAAAACAAATTGAAGAGGCGCGATTAGAAGCTGCGAGAAAGATGGAGGAAGAGGTTCGATTGCAAGCTGCTAAGAAGAAAATGGCAGAGGAGGAAGAAAAAAGGCGCCAAGAAGAGCACGAGAAACTTGAAAAAGAGAAGAAAGTGAATGATGAAGCTCGCCGCGGTAGGAGCAAGGACGCCACCGTCGAAAGACAAGAAAAGGAGGTTGAAGAAGTTACGCCTTTGATGAAATCGAGCATCGTGCTGAAACCGGGCGAAGTTGCTTGCGGTGCACCCACGAACAAGCAAGTTATGTGCCCGTATCCTGCAAAAACCTGTCCATGGCACATCCACGGAGACGGCGATGACAAGGATGACCAAGTTCATCACAATCGTCGTCATCTTCTCACTTCGGGCGATATCGGTCCTTCGCTGAAGGGAAAGTGGATATCAGTCTTATGGCCAGATACCGGAGAATGGTTCGACGGTGAAATTTTGAATATGAACAACTCCACCGCGAAACTGTGGTACCCAGCGGACGACCTCGACGATGCCACGCTCGGTGAAAGGGAAGATATCAATTTAGAGGAGGCTATTGAAGGCAACGAAATATCTTGGCCGCTGGTAGCAAGAAAGCCTTTGACTTTGCAAGCCAAGTTGGTCGACGAAACGTCTTCCCTTGATATATTGAGAGACTACATTACTTCTTGTGGCGGAAAATTAGAAGGCAACTGGTCCGTGCAAGTTAAAGTGCGTCAGAGCGGCCAGTCTGCGTTAACTGGACACGTCGATCACTACTTCTTTTCGCCAGAGGGGAAAAAATATCGCTCGAAAGTTGAAGTCGCGCGCGCTCTGAACGTCCCAAAGCTTCCGAAATCAGCGAAGAAGAGAAAGGTAGTGTACAATAAAGACGACGACATCGGCACTCCGCCGCCAAAGAATCGCAAAGAAACGCATTCACAACGACTGTCGGATAAAACAGCAGCAGCAGCAGCAGTAGCAGCAGCCACAACAGCAGCAACTCCGTACGGGTACGGGTCCCCGGAGGCCTCTCCCGACTATTTTCTTCAACGAAGCTTTGATGGTGAAAACGAGACGAACCTCAGCGACTCGTTTTTGACGAATACTACTAATATTAATACCATCATCACCGACGCGATCACCAACGTCGACGAGAAAATAAACCAACAACAGGGAGGAGAATATAATAACAGAAACACTACCGACAGAGACGACAACGCGTCGTCTCCGTTGCCGCCGCTGTTTAAGAATAAAAGCGGCGAGAGGATGGAGTTAACCGTGCACCAAAACGACGGATGGATGTAGGTGTACGCGCGCACGCACGCGCACGCTAGCGAGAGAGAGAGAGAGAGAGAGAGAGAGAGAAACGAGAGAGTCATAAGAAAACTTTGTACAAATAATAATAACTTGTGGTAGTACTACTGCGGTATATGCGCTCGAAGAATTTATTATTGAAACATAAAAGTGTCTTTGCATTCCGCCATAAAATATCTTAAATCTCCCCTCGGGGAAAACGAATCGACTCACCATGAACACATTTTTACCGGCGAACATGTTGACGAACAAAGATAAAGTCATCTCTCTTCGAGACGATACCGTTAAAGTCTCCGACGAAAACGCTGATAGAACGACGATGGTAAGACCTCCTTCTTCCTCGTATTCCGCGCGAGTTAAAGTGCATATTAAGCCACTGGGTATCAAGTTCGTTGAGAAGATCGATTCGTCTGCGTGTCCAACCATACGCGACTTTGTCGAGCGACAGCTGTGGAAAGTCCAGGAAATACGAGGGAAGGAAATAAAGATATACGTGGAAGAAGAGGGAAACGAAGAGGAAGGGTACGAGTTGTTCGGCGACACGGAAACCTGCGTTTTAAAACCGGACGAATTGTTGACGGTGAAACTCGTCTCGGACGACACCAAAAAGCAGAAGAAGGCGAAAACAGTCGAGAGAACGCGAAAAACGAAGAAAGTAACGTCGACGACGCGGATGGTAGATTTCTATGAGGAAGGGAAGAAAAAGCGTAAAAAGGGCGAGGAAGAAAACGCTGAGAAGGATTCGTCGAGCGAGGACGAGGACGGAGAGAATGAGTCGATTCTGAAACACCAAATCGTGCACTCCGCAATAGTCAGAGGGGGTGCAAAGGGTATACACGCAAAGGATCTCTCTGAAAGAGAGAAGGTCAAGTTGAATACTGTGCGTGCAGTCCAGCTAAAAGGCATGCAAGAAGGCATTTACAAACGGGTCTCGCCTGGCACGTATGCGATTACGTCGAAAGGAAGTGAGAAGGTGATTAAAAAGATGAAGAACTCTCCTAACTCTGTGCTCACAATCTCGACACCGACGAATGCGAAAAATTTTACCACGATAAAGTCGCCGCTCACGACTCAAAGAAAACTTCTCACGACTGACGACATATCGTCTCGATTGACGGGAAAGATGATTTCTGTAAAATTTGAAGATCCGCCCGAGTGGTTTGTTGCAACCGTACTATCATTCGATGTGATCGAGCAAAAATCTTCGCTGTTTTACCAAGACGGCGATCGAGAGCTTTTGAACATGGCAAAAGCGTGTCGTAAAGGCCAACTTTCGTGGGTAGTGCACGGCGACAACGGCACGTCTAAAACTCATTACCGTTTACCCCCTCCCTCTCCAATTACGGATTCTGAAAAAGCTCAGCGCGCACTCGAGAGGTTACGTAGCTACATCAAATCTTTAAACGGTACTTTGCCCGAAGGATGGAACGACGTTGACATCCACTACTATCGCAACGGCGTTTCAGAAAATTACTTTATTTCACCAGAGGGCAAGAAATATAAAGGACCTCGAGCAGTAGCAAAAGCTTTGAACCTGCTATGAGCGCACGCAAAAAAGGAGAAGTAATGTACCACCACTAGTAATTCTAGACTTTCGTAGAGAAACGCGCATTTTAAAAGAGAATACCACTTGCTAAATACACATACGCTACGTTTCATGGCTAAATTATGCTATTATTATCATCATCTAATTGCGAACTTCTCTTTTACTCTCATCATCATCATCATCACTTGGAGGCTTTTTTTGATTTTTTCTCCTTCTTCTCTTTCTTTTCCTTCTTTTTCTTCGAGACAGAATCCGTGGAAGACATGCTCTGAGAGTTCTTGGTTTTAAACCCGAGCGTCGGCTGCAAAGCGTCTGCAAAAGAATCGATCGAGTTTGGATCTTTCACTTCCTCGTACTCGAAAGCTTTCGCCAGTTGGTCGATCTCCTCTTCGTCGTCGTCTTTGCCGCCACTTTTCAAACCAGCACTCGTGGCTATTTCTTCGCGTTGTCTTCTCAACCGCACCTCTTCGGCATCTTTCGCCTTATCGGCGGGCGTCTTCACTAATTTGGAGCCTCCAAAGAACGGGTCCGTTTTTGGAACGGTTCGAATAAACTCCGCGCTCGTTGGCGAACTCACTTTCTTCGTCTTCTCATCATCGTCATCGTCGTCGTCGTCTGAATCGTCCCATCCATCCATACGAATCGCAGTGGACTTTTTCGGCGTTCCGTCTTCGTCCCAGTCTCTTCCGTTTCGATCATTATCGCTATCGTCGTCGTCGTCGTCGTCGAAAAAGTCGTCTTTGCCTCCATTCTTCTTTTCCGCCGCGTCCAAAATGAGCTTTTCCATCGCGCCGAGCGGTTCTTCAATTTGCTTCCCGCCGACGGCGTTTACTTTTCCGCCGGGCAAATGCGAAAACTGTGGCAACACCTTCACCTTCAACTCCTCTTCGGTCGATTCTTTGAAGTTTGAGTTTTTCTGTTTACCCTCTCCGGCTAAACCAAGCGTCGCAAACTGTTTAGCGTTCTTCGCGAGATTTTCGGCAAGCTCCGCGGGCGTTTGAGCAGCGACAGCTGAAACGCCAGCGTACGCCGACGATATCGCCGCCGAAGCTAAAACCAATGGAACTTCACCAATCTTTGTGTTTGATAGCTTCGCAAACGTAAGCGCGTCTTCATCTTTATCCTTGTTACTACCACCACCACCACCACCGCCGCTAAAACTACTTTGCTTTCGCACCGTCGCAGGCGCCGCGACTCCCGCCGAAGGTGCTTCACCACCCCCGACGTTACCTCGTTCATGCGCCATCTTCGCCTCGTGAGAATCTTCAATCTTTCTCTGATGTTGCTCGTACGAGCCCGACGTTTTCATCGTCCTCAACGCCTCTTGCGCTTGAACTATGTGCGACGTATTCTGTTTCAACTGACTCTCCAAATTCGTGCGTTTCAAACACAAAAACGGGACGTGTAAAAACGTGCTCAACGCTTTCAACCCGAAATTATTCAACATGCTCGTCTCAAATACAAACGGTCGGATTGGCCTGGTCTCAGAAAACAATCTCGCCACTTCCTGCTCGACGTCGTCTATGTGCAAAATCCTCTTCGACGCCGGGTAATCTCTAAAATTCAAGCAAATCGCCACCGGCAAATGCGTCGGTACTTTCTCAATCTCCCTCAACACGTACTCGTACGTCCACTTCTTACTCGGATCTACGCAAAATATAGCCGCGTGTGCGTTTGAATACACATCAATCATAGTCGCGTCCAGCGGGAACGTGTGCGCGCCTTCTTCGATCCCTCCGTTGGCCTCGCCAACCGGCCCGTTCATCAACGCCGCCCTATGCGCCAACGTCAAACTCTCCGAAATTTTCCTCGCGTTCGCTTTATCCACCACGTCCCACACTTCCAACATGATTTCGTCTCGTAAAGATCCTTTCGCTTTCCACTCCACGTGCGCGGTTTTTATCTCGTTCGTCGGCTGGTACTCGGAGATGAAATCGCCTCCTCTTAAGCGTCTCAACAAGGCGGTTTTCCCAGTGGCGGAATCGCCTCTCAAAACGACTTTCACGTTGTACTTCTCTCCGGTTTTTTTAAATCTGTTCGCGATGGCCTGGTCCATTTTCGCAATTTGGCGTCTGTTTTGTTGATGTGATTGTTGTTGTTGTTGAGAAGAGGAAGTGCTCATCATCATCGCGCCTAAAGGATTCGACGACGCAAACGCGGACGAAGAATTGGTTGAATTTGAGGAGGAGAACGGGGATGAAATCGCAGGAAGCCAGGAGTACCAAGACGTCGAAGGAGAGCTGGTGGAAGTGATGGCATTATTATCTCGCTGCTGATGCTGTTCCGGAGTCGACGACGACATCGTGCGTGATTAGGTCGCGTCGTAATTAATATTTGGGTGAAATTAAATGCCGAATGTGCTAAAATCCTACCTAAAATAACAAACACACACCGCTATTACGACGACATCGACTTTCTTTCGCACTTTGCAGAAGATGATGCTTTAGTTTTGAAGTTTTCCAACTCGAGACTCAAATCGTCCAACTCTTTCTCCAACGCTCTTCTTTTTTGTCTGAGTCGCGCGATCTCGTCGTCTTTCGTCTTCTCCGCGGTCGAGAGCCGTTCGACGAAAGACTGTAACCGAGCGACGGCGGTTGCGAGTTCGGCTTTGTCCTTTACCAGCTGCGAATCGGTTTCGAATTGGAATTTTTCACACTCGAAGAGGCGTTTATTGGCTAAAACAAGTTGTGATTCGAGATCAGAGACGAGTTTGGCGGTTTGCGTGTGTTCGAATGAAGCGCGATGGAAACGCAGACGTTCGCTTCGCTCGTCCTCCTCTCCCGCTTTCGTCGGCGACGAAGCGCCTTCTTCCAACTCTTCTTCTTCATCCTTCGCGAAAAGCTTCCCCATCAAAGCATTCACGAGCGCATCTCCATCCATCATCCCTCGCAATTTCTCCTTCTCCTTTTCCATTTGATCTTGCATCTCTCTCGCGTTCGTTTCCGCTTTCCTTTCCACTTCTTCTTTCAAAACTTGGAGAGTTTTCTCTTTTCTTTGTTCGTTGAACAGTAACCGATCGACTTCCGCTCTCAATCGCATTCTCCCGGCTTCGACTTCGATGAAATCGTTCGTCATCTTCGCGTTGAGTTCGCGCATGAATTTCAACTCGCGTTCGAGTTCACGCGTGTGCGCTTCCGCGAGTTTTTCTTCCTCCTTTTTCGCTTTTCTCTCGCGTTCGAGTTCTGCGTTTTTCTCGTCCGCTCTCAAAAGCTGTTCGCGCAAGGCGTTGAGTCGCGAAGGGAGAAACATTTCAGACGACGCGTGTTCGGACGTTTCGGTTTGATAAGCGTTCGATTTCGCGTTCATCTTGGTTCGAGAAGAAAGAGAGCGCAGGAGAGAGAGAATCAGAGTTTCGCGCGCTTAAGTGCTTACGCGTATTTTGTGACGAGACGAGACTTTGAATTCAATTTTCTATTACATAAACGCGCGAGGAGGAGGAGAAGGAGAAGGAGAAGGAGGAGAGTTATCACTTCTTCACTAAGTTCTTCGCCAACAGTGGATTATTACTCGCAAACTGACTCAACTTTTGCTTCTCTCGCATCTTCGCCTTCCTCATCTCTTCCTCTTTCACTTGCTCGGGAGTTAACTTCCCGGTAGCTAAATCCTTCGCTTTTTGTGCCTCTTTTAAAGCTTTTTTCTCCGCCATCGCTTTCGCGTCTCTTTCGGCTCTTTGCGCGGGCGTTAAGGATTCTTTGTTCCCTTTCGCATTTTTATCGTTGCTGCCTTTCTTGGCGTTCTTTTCGCGAGCGAGGTCGCGAGATAATCCTCGCGCCATTTGGACGTGTGATGTGTGTGATTTCAAGTGACGATACGAAGAAGTTTCCCCACAAGAATATTCGTTGGAAAATAAAAGACGATGATGACGATGATGTTAAGAAGTGCGTCGAGAAGACAACGCGCCGCTTCTCATTCGTCGTCCTCCGAGTTGTTCTTTTCTCTGGTGAAGAAGAGTTCTTCGTTCACGACGACGGGTTTAAGAGGTGATGGGTATTACGATGATGATGATGAGAAGAAGAGCGTCAATACCTATTACCCGATGATGACGAGAAAAGAGAACAACATTAACAACAACATTAACGACGCGAGGAGACAGAGGAAACAGAGGATGTTTTCCTCCTCGTCAGCGTCGACGTCTTCTTCTTCTCCTAATACTAATAATAAAGTCGACGATATCCTCAAGCAGTTCTTGTCTTTAACCGCCGAGGAGAAACGAGACGTGTTTCAAAGTCTGTTCGGAAAAGGAGGAGAAGAGAGGAAAATTTTAGCCGAGAAGGAAGAGAAGTTATTCGCGGCGTTCGATAGCGACGGGGATAAAATGTTAACGCCGCAAGAGTTTCAAAACTTTCACCGGGCATTTTTGTGGCGACATTTACAGCAGGAGCCGGAAGTAGGAAACGAGGACGGAGAGCAGAGGAGTAGCGGGAGTAGCGGGAGTAGTAAAGACATTACCTACGCGCAGCTTAAATCGGTGGCGCTTTCGCAGATGTACCCGTTCATCGGGTTTGGTTTTTTAGATAACGCTTTGATGCTTGCGTTTGGAGAAACTATTGAATCATCGGTAGGACTGTCGTTGGGTTTATCAACGATGGCGGCCGCGGCGATTGGAAACACGTTGTCCGACGTCTGCGGCGTCGGGTTGGCGAATAAGATTGAGTATTGGTGCGCAAAGTTTGGATTGACGGAAGAGGTGACGATGACGGCGGGCCAGGCGAAAGAGATGCGGGTGGTGGTGGCGAGATTAGGCGGGGCGATGACGGGAGTAACCATAGGATGCATCTTCGGATCGTTCCCGCTCTTGCTTCATTAGCTTTATTTATTACTTTTTGTAAACGTATTTATTATTGTATTGTTTTAATTTACACGCATCTGTTCGACGCGGCGTTGCTTTAATCTAACTAAAGAGTTCCGCTCAGGCCCGGAACGTGTATCCCGACCGCTCAAACTCTTGAATTTCTCGCCTCGAGATGAGCAAATCGCAACCAATTCGCGCGTGCGTAATACCGGCTCTGCAAGTAATCTCTTTTCCTTTCAATCGGTACGTCAACGTGCAGCAGTAAATCATTTCTGACGCACCCGCGACGACACCGTGTACGGCTTGTTTCTCCCATCTCGACTCAGTCGGACGTCCTAACGCATCGCACAGACCGAGCGTTTGCGCGATGTGCTTTTGAATCAACGTACACCCACCGTTCCCGGTATCTAAGCACGCGCGATACTTTCCGAGCCACTGCAATCCCATGTCTCGAACTTCTACGTACTCGTCCGTAGATATTTGAAAATCTTCCGCGCACGGCCCTTCCGCAGGGATGTACATGGGCGGCTGCCAAAACGGATTCTCGTTCGCATTCCACTCTTCTGCGCTCGTATTCCCTTCTTCTTTTTTGTCCTTCTCGTCAGCGGGTTCTCGAAACCCAAGCAACCGTTTCTTTGCGCGTTCCAACATCACTCTCCTCCTCTCAACTTTCCTCTTCCTCTCCTTCTCTTTCTCGTCGTCAACAACGTCGTCGTCTATCGCAATGGGTTTCATATCTTCCTCCAACTTTCTCTTCTTACTCTCTTCGTTCCAAGCGAGTTCGGTTTGCTCGTAGGATTTCGTCAACTTCTCTCGATTGACGTCTCTCCCTGCAAACATCGGCGACTCTTCGTCCTTTTCTTCTCCCTCCTCGTTCTCATTCTTCTTCAAACTCTTCTCCAAACTCTTACTCGGTCTGCTCCAATCGAACATGTCCACGAACGCGTTGTTCGTCCTCTTCGGCTTCTCCTTCTTTTCCTTCTCCTTCTCGATTCCATCGTCGTCTTTTCGTTCCATCTCTCGAATCTCCTCCTTCGTCATTAAACTCGCGCCTTTCACTCTCTTTTCCCCTCTGCTCAACTTTTCCCACACCGGCTTCTCTATACCTTTGAAACAACCGTAACACTGCTTGTGATGCTTTGGCGCATCCGAGATATCCGTTCCACAATCTCGACAATATTTCTCTTCTTTTAAGATTTTTGAACCGTCGATGTGTGTTTTGTTCGTACACGAAGACGCGAGGTGCGTGGAACGTCCACAACGCGTGCACGGCGCATTTTTCACCTCTTTCGACGGTGGATTTGGTTTCTTTTTCTTATACTTGTTGTTGTTGTACGTGGACTTTTTCTTGAAGTCCGCGAAGGTGTGGATGGGCATCGAAGAAGTGGAGTGAAATGAAGAAATGTTTCAAACTTTGCATGCGTGCGTTTTTTTTAATTTTTTGTTCTTTTTAGGTGTTCACATTTGTGGTGGTCGTCCCTCAGTCTCGAGGGGTCCAGACTTCCTTCAAGTCATAATACTAGTATTGTTAAACAGAGCTATCGTCTCGCTATCAACCGTTACGATGATGATCAATCGTGTGGATGTATAAATTCTATAACTTTCTCCTAATAACGCGCAAGTGCGCGGTGTGTATGTACAGTATCATCATTTTTTCTTTTTTGGTGGTTTTAAAACGACAGCCATCGCGTTCGCGTCGACTTCGTCGTGCAGCGCGTGCCACATTTTGGAAGCGAGGTTGAACTTTAACGTTTTCAAGATTCGACTGGAGCGCAATGCATCTGGAACTTTCTCGCTCGTGCCGTGGATTTTTCGCAAGGTGACGCCGTCGACGTTTGTTCCATCGCCGCTGGTACTTTCGCTTTTGCTCACTTTATACAAACCGCGATAGGTTTTCGAGTTTTCACTCGTTTCCGAGAACAAGATTATGAACTGGTGCTTCGCCCCCGGAGCGTTTTCAGTTTCCAACGCTTGCAACGCTTCGTTTCGAAGACGTTTCATCTGATCGCTTTCGCCTGCCAAGGCTCCAAATTTCAGCGCTATTTTAATTTCAGACGCGTTCGTTCGTTTTCCAACGTTTGCCGATGCTTTTGAGAAGGATGGTGATACCGATGGTGACGAAGCGCGTCTCGATCCCTCGGCACTCTTCGTCGTAAAATACGGAGAGGAAATTTTATATACTTTTTTCTTCTCTACGGACGCAAATGATGAAGATAAAGACGCTTTTCCTCGTCTCAGCAAAGCAATCTCAGCAACCGAGAGTTTCGTTTCCGCTTTCGATACCGCCGCTTCGTCCGGATTGAGCGGCGAAAACCACGCCAAAGGTTCGGGGTTTCTCCTCACTTTCGAAACGCTCGTCACTTGATTTTCTTCGTTTTCTTCTTCTTCTTCTTCTTCTTTTTCTTCTTCCGTGCGTTGATTCCATCGCATAAAACTCGGCGCGCGCTGTATGGGTGATCTTCGTTGAAACAAATCATTTCCAACTTCCTCTCTATCCTCTTCATCATCATTTCTTCGCGTGATAATATTGTTAGCATTTGAATTCTTAAACGGCGGCGACGTTTCGAACGTCCTCTCGCCGCCTAACAATGAATACGCGTTGATAAACTTCACCGGCGACGAGACGTTTGGAGGAGCGGGAGGTAACGAAGTATAAGACGAACCTCTCGCGTTCGGCGCGACGATGTGATCAAAGCCTAAATCATCGAGCTCATCCAACGCGTCTCCATCTCTCGTTCCAAATACATCGTCGTCGTCGTCGTCGTCCTCATTATTTTCATCCTTCGCGTCTTCTTCTCCCTTTTTCTCGTCGTCGTAACCGTGCAAAAAATCCTTCGATAACTTTTCAACTTCCTCTCTCAAATCGTACTTCTCTTTCAACTTTTGAATAACTTCCAGAATACCAAACTCGTCTTCCTCTAACACCGCTTTCACGTATTCTCCGCCAACGTTCAACTCGTCCAAGGCGACGTGGAGTAACACCGAATCCGACGGGCTTTTATTATTATTATTATCATCATAATCATAATCATCATCATCGTCGTTCGTCTTCTTCGTTCTCTTCCTCAAATCCCGCTCTTTCGAGAGTAAATTCTCGCACAGAACGAGGAGCACCGAGCACGACTTCAGCTCTTTCACGGACGCGATAGAAGAACGCTGGTTCGTGACTTCACTCAGCCACGATAACAACGACATCATCGAAGACGGTTGTTCTTTCATGTCTTCTTTCGTGTTCATTTTGATATACAATTAGAGCATATAAAGTGTGTGGAAATTTAAAAAAGTCCACGAAAACACAGTGACGCAGAGTTGTTTTCCTCTCAACCGTCAACTGTCGTCTGGCTTATTTTGCACCAAAACCAAAAAAAAGATACGGAAGAGTTGATGCGAGTGAATTTCTTTAGTACAGTAAGCGTTGACGCACGCGCACACACCCGAGAGATCGAAAGAACAACTCTTCAGAAGTAAAACTAATAATGTTCACCTCGTCGTCTGCATCATCGTCGTCTCGTTCTTCCTCTTTTCTTCTTCGAAATCATCCCGGAGGAGGAAAGAATGATGTTGGAAGATGCTTTTTGAAAAAAACGCGTGGCTCTCGTTCCACGTCGTCTTTTACGAGAAGACAGTTAAGAAGAAGAGGAAACAACAACAAATCCATCGCGATAACAGAGTGCGTGACGGCGAAAACAGCCTTAAAAGAGTGGTCGAAAACGGAGAAAGCGATCGAACGAGGCGAACAAGTCTTGTTATTCAGAAAAGGAGGGATCAACGACAACAACAACGGTGGGTTTCAGATTTTGGAGAATCAGTTTGTCATATTCCCGACGTCGTTTCATTCTGCCAATAATGGGGGCGAAAGCGACGCAATGCCCGATATGAAGAAAGGCGACTCGGTGCCATTTTCGATCGTCTGTCGAATAACTCGAGCGTGGCAAACCTCCGATAAGAGCGTGATTAAAGCTTTGGAGAAATTTCACGCGTTGCGAGAGGATGAAATCGTATCTCGGGTGAATTATAAACCGAACGAACCGTATTCGATTTTAGAGGTGCGAGCGTACGTGTTGCCGAAGGACGAGTACGCGTTACCGGCGGACGTGGAGAAGTACGGCGGTTGTAAATCCTGGATTGAAAAACTCCCGTTTGGAATTCCAGACACAACCACGCTCCCTCCTGTGCTCGATCAGAGAGACTGGTTGATTTCTCAATCCGACTTAAAACGGAAGCTTGAGTTTCTCGTGGCCACCGGCGTCGAGATCAAGGAGTTGCCCATATAAACTATAAAATATATTAGTAGCATTCTTTTCTGTTGTAATATAAAGTATAAAATCTACGATGTTATGGAATAATACGTGTATATAGTTACATTTGGTGTTTTGTCTCTCTCTTTATTGTTCTCTCTCTCTCTCTCTCTCTTCTCTTTTTTTATCTAAACTCGTCCTCCAACGCTCTGAACGCGTCGATCAAATCGGCTTCTAATTGCGTCAATCTTTGTTGCACCACGTCTTCTCCATCCCCCGGGTCTTCAAACTTTTGACTGGCAATTCTATACATCAAATCTCCCATTCGCGCTTGGATGACGTTAAACGTAATCTTAGCTCCGTCGGTCATTTGTGTTCTCTCAACCGCGGCGTTGGATAAATCGTAAAACAAGACGATGTTTTTCAACATCGCGATGGACTTGTAAAACGGGCAGTACTTATCGTACGGCGTGAACGAGTTTTGTTGAAGAAAATCCTCCTTCAAAAACTTGGCAGTTTCCAACGTAATTTTATCGCTCTCTGCTAACGAATCCTTACCGACTAATTGAACGATTTCGTTCAATTCGTCTTCTTTTTGTAAAACGTCCCGAGCTTTCGCGCGCGTCTTCAAAAACGTCGGATCCGTCTTCTCATAAAACGGTTCTAACGCGTTGTTGTATTTCGAGTACGAAATCAACCAGTTGACGGAAGGAAAGTGTTTTCTCTGCGCCAACTTTTTATCCAAACCCCAAAAGACTTGGACGATACCTAAGGTTGCGGAGGTGACTGGATCGGAGAAATCCCCGCCCGGAGGAGAAACCGCGCCGACGATGGTCACGGAACCTTCTCTCGACGGCGAACCTAAACACTTCACTCTTCCTGCTCTCTCGTAGAACGATGCCAATCTGGCGCCTAAATACGCCGGATAACCAGAATCCGCCGGCATTTCCGCTAATCTCCCTGAAATCTCTCTCAACGCCTCGGCCCATCGAGACGTGGAATCTGCCATCATAGAGATGTTATACCCTTGGTCTCTAAAATACTCTGCTAAGGTGATCCCGGTATAAATCGAAGCCTCTCTCGCCGCGACTGGCATGTTCGACGTGTTCGCCACCAGCGTCGTTCGCTTCATGATGCTTTCTTCCGAACCGTCCGGCAACGTCATCGTCAACTCCGGGAACTCGTACAACACTTCCGCCATCTCGTTCCCTCGTTCACCACAACCGACGTAAATAATCCCGTCAGAGTTACTATACTTCGACAGCGCTTGCGAAATGACCGTCTTTCCGCACCCAAACGCGCCTGGAATCGCGCACGTTCCGCCTTGCACCGAAGGGAACATAATATCCAACACTCTCTGACCGGTTAACAACGGATGATTCGCGGCTAATTTCTCCGCCGTCGGTCTTGGCGCTCTCACTGGCCACTGCTGCAACATCGTAAACTCCTTCTTCTCGCCATTAAACTCGACCTCGATAACTTTCTCTTTCAAATCGTACTCGCCTTCCTCCGCCAAGTACGTGATTTTCCCTTTCGCGTTCGGTGGTAACATGATTTTGTGACTAATCAACACGTTTTCCGGAACGACTGCAAAAATATCCCCGGCAGAAATGTGGTCGCCAACCTTATACCTCTTATTCTCTCCGCCTTTGGGATGTTGGAACTCCCACGTCTTCGCGATGTCCAACGCCGGCACGTTCACCCCTCTCGGAATGAAGCAGTCGCCGCTCAATTGCGCAATCGTTTCCAACGGCCGTTGAATCCCATCAAAGATGTTCCCCATCACGCCTGGGCCTAAGGACACCGACAACGGTTGTCTCGTCCGTTGCACCGGATCCCCGACGGTCAAACCTGCCGTTTCTTCGTAACACTGAATCGTCGCCGTGTCGCCTTCGAGCCGAATGATCTCCCCGATGAGTTGATCTCCTCCGACCCTGACGAGCTCGTACATGGCTGCGCCGTACATGTTCTCCGCGATCACGACTGGGCCGGAGACTTTTTTCACCGCGCCGTACTCGGACTCCGGTTGTTCGTCCTCGAATGCCGCCATCTTTGTTGTTGTTGTTGTTGTTGTCTTTGTCGTTTGTTCTCGTGCGTTCTAATAAAATGGATAAAACACGAACAAAGTGAGGGAAACAAAGTCTGACGTTTTTCGCTTGAAAAAATTTTATCAATCGAAAGAAAGTTTATAATAGTTTGATGAAGATGAAACTTGTGTTCTCGTCGCGCGTAAAATTTGTCTGTGAGGCTGATGAGTGATGAGAGCCTTTTTCAAGGCTCGCTTTAAATGAATGAAATACAAACTTTCGAGTCGTCTAAAATCTCGCATACTATTTACTACTAATATTTCTCCCTTCGTTGCCGTGGTAATCTTTCGTTACCAAGCGCTCGGAGAATCCTCTTGCGTGTCTTCGAGTTGTTTTAAAATGCGTAACCTCAACGGGTCGTCGTCTTTGGCGTGTCTTCTTCTTTTGCGCCACGGCGCGGCGTTTTCAAACTCGTCTTCGTCCTCTTCTTGAGAAGAGGCGAGAGGTAGGACGATGTCGTCGACATCGGTATCGTCGTCGAGTTGAACGTTAAAGTCATCTTTTTCGCAGTTGGAGACGAGGTTGTCGATGTCTCGAATAGCCGAGAGGTGGTTTTTGCGGAAAGATTTTGATACCGGGTCGTCCTCTTCCGAATCCTCGGATATCGGGAAGGAGCTCGCGCTGTTCGAAGGCGTGTCCTTCGCGCGGCTTTTTTTCGTATTGATTTTAACGTCGTTGTTGTCGTCGTCGTCTTTGATAGAAGTTAATCGTCTTCCACTCGTGCCGTCGCCTTTGACGATGCGGTTCGCTAATACCTCCAACAGCGTCCGTTGGTTCTTATCCTTCTTCGCTTTGTTTTCCCACGCCCATCGTTTGTGTTGCTCTTTCGTATTTTGCGCGTGGCATCGGCGACACAAAGTGCGCATGTTGTCCACCGTGCACTCGCCGCCCCCGTCCTTCACAGCAAGAATATGGTCTGCCTCCCACGCGGACCCTTCGTACGCGTCTCTCGCTAACTTGTCTTTTTGCGCGCGCGTAAATTGTGGCGCTAAACTTTCAATAATTGGCAAGCGCTGGTGCGGCTTCAAACATTTAATGCGAGAGACCAACGCGTGGCAATCGAGTTTGCATTTTTCACACACGCCTCGGTCGCGTTCAAAAACAGCCATGCGTAACGTCTTCCCCGATCTCGACTGCACGTGGTACTCGAAACAATCCTTCGAACAAAAGAGATCGTGTAAAGAAAGCGGATGTTGCTCTTGCTGTTGAGAATTGGAACCATCGGCGAGAACCATCTTCTTCTTCTTCAACTTTACGTCGTCGTTGAACGCGTACGGTTTGCAGCAGCAATCGCACAGCACTTGAAGCTGCATCGTTGATTCCTCATCACCAGAATGAAGTATTATAAACTGTTCGCGCGCTTCGAATCCGAAATTGCTTTTGCGCACTAGAACTGTTCGCGAAACGGCGTCTTTTGGAAGGGTGCCCAGTTTTATCCCAGTGCCGTGTCTCGTCGTGCTCTTTTGTTTCTTCGTTTTAATAAGCGTACTCTCTTCCTCTTTCTTTATCGTCAAATCTCGAAGCAACTGCGCGACGCCGCCGCATTGAACTGGCGTTCGCGATTGAATGACGATATTTTTATCTCGCGACAACAAGCAGTTCCATTCTTCGATAAAAAATTTACAACAGTTGAGCGCGTCGCAGTCGTCGATTAAAGCATCCGGTAAAACAAAGTTGCGCAAAAGCTCTCGCGTTTTTTCGCGCAAAGCAGGAGACATGGTTTTACACGTAACGTCTCTGACTTCGTCTTCTTCTTGGCCGCGTCTATATCTTTCAAGAAACTTTGTCAGCTTATCCCAAGCAACGAACACGTCCACTTGCTTCACCGAGCAGTTCAATCGGGTTTCGTTCGGCAGCAAGCGCATGTCGTGTAAATGTACGCGATCGGTGTGCTCGGAAACGACGAACCAAATAGGCACGCGTTCCGGTTCGGTAAAGAAGGATTTCTTCCGAATCTTCGTTTCCAAGGACCTTTTGCGTTTGACTAAGGATTTGATGCCCGATTCGTGTGGCGTTGGATGTGTTTGAGTTTGGGTCAAGCCGCACACTTGCGTGGCCTCTGTTTCCAGGTGTTCATGTTGTTGCTGCTGTTCCGTCTCGGAGAACAAAACCTGCGGCGCCTCGAGCATGACTTGCGAGCCGTGTTCGTCGCAGTCTAAATTTTCGCGGCCGTCGCGGTCGTCGGACCCATCCGTCATCATTGTGTTTTGTTCAATCTTCCTACCTAATCTTTGCCAACGATCGGTATCGAAAGCGCATCCTTCCGCCTTCGCGATGCAATAGTAAATGTTAACGCACGTCTTTGAGTTTTTCCCGTTCCGTTCTCTTCGCCAGGCTCGGTCTTCGGCTTGGAGTAAATCGGCAGGCTTTTGCGGTAACTCGACGAAACATACAGTCGATGCCGACGACAAATCAATCCCGACAGCTAAAGTGATGCCAAAAACAGCCACGCGAACTTTCGCCGGCGAAGGCGTCTTCCCGTCCTCTTCGAAGCCTTGCGATTTGCCCCCGTAAAATTTATCCACGCGCTCGCGGCGCTCAACTGCATCTGTTCGTCCATCCACGCAGACAATCTCCTCCGGCGATAGAACTTTTTGCAATCCGGCGTAAATTTCATCCAATACGGAATGGTGATGACCAAATACGACGACTTGTTGCGATTTATCGATTAAAATAGACTCTTCGAGAAATTTCACCGCTTTCTTCACTTTCAGTTTCCCGATCGCTTGCGCTTCGCCATCGGTATCGGTAACGATGTTCAAATCGTCTTTCTCTTCGTCTATTTCCTCGAACGTATTTCGTTGCGAAACGACAATCGGTTCCTCGTCTTCGTCGTCTTCGTCGGACACCACGTATCTGTGCTCTCGTTCGTCATCACCGCCTTCGCCGACACCAAGTTGCTTCCGCAACAGCGCGAACTTCTTCGCGTGTTCCTTCATCCAGTGCGTAAACTCGCTCGAGATGTCCAAGTAAATCACCTGTCTTCGCTTCGGGGGTAACTGATCCATCACCTCGCACTTCAATCGACGGATCATAACCGCGTGCTTTAACAGCGTGTGCAACTCGTTCAATCGGCGACCGCCTAAAGATTTCCAAAACTTATTCCCCGACCTCGAGGCTTGCGCTAAAACTAATCGACAATAATTCACCCCAAACTCTTGCTTCGTGCCAAACATGTTTGGTCGTAAGCTATCAAGCTGGTTGAAAATATCGAAGGGTTTCACCAACGACGGTGTCCCGGTGCATAAAATCGCCCGCCTCGATCGTGTCTTTAACAACTGCGTCGCGATTGCCGTGTACGCAGCCTCGCTTCCGTACACCGACGTGCTCAACACGTGCGATTCGTCGCATATAATCGTACCCCAGTTGATGTTTAAAAACGAAGTTCGTAAATTACTCAACATGTGATATGAGCTCACCGCTATTTTTCTCTTTCCTTTATACTCTCTCCCTTCTCTCTCGTTCTTCTTATACGCCTCCCCTAAAGCTTCTAAATCCCACTTCGCCGTGGAACCTTCCACGACGACCACGTCTTCCGGTCCAATATCCGGTATCCATCTCTCCAATTCGTTCGCCCACACCGTCCTCATGCTCGCCGGAGCGACAATCAACACTGGGCCTTCCTTTACCTCGTAACAACACATCAGCGCAATCGCTTGCAACGTCTTTCCGACGCCCATCTGGTCCGCAATCATCACTCTCCCGCCTCGAGACAAACCGTACTTCACGCCTTCGATTTGAAACTTGTACATTTTCTCCAACGTTTCTTTCGGTATCCGATTCAAACCTACCTCAAAATTCCTCGCCAACTCGTCCTCGTACCCCGGGTGATGATGCTCCTTCCCCTCTCCCGTCGTGGTTCTTCCGAACACCTTCAAGGTCGTCGCCGGAATCTCCCCTCGATTACAGCTCTTCTCCCGAGGAGGTAAGACGTTCTTCTCGTACAACACCGACTGGACTTTCCCAGCCACTTCTCTCGGAAACATCCAAAACGCGCAGTTTCGGTCGTTATTCGTGGACGTTTTCGGCACAAACTGAAACGGAAGAAATGGTTTCGCGCTTTGCAACGCTTTCACGATGGAAGGGACTCTCGGTTCCGACGTGCACGTCAAAATAACATCCTCGTCGGAGATGAATTCCAGTTGCACGATTGGGTCGGAAAAAAGTTTCTTCATCACGTGTTGTTGCTGCTGCTGTTCGTGTTGGAAAGAACTCTGCGGTTGACGAAACGAAGGAACAGCCGAAGGAGGAACCGACGAAGCCGGTAAAACGCACTGTTGTTGTCCTTGTTGTTGTTGTTCGTTTTGCATCGCACTAAGAGTCATCTCATCTCTCATCTCTCATCTTCGAAGATTGTTTTTCAAATTTTCATCTTCGCGTCTGCGTCTTCGCTTTTTGTGAAGAAGAAAAAAAGAGACGAAAAAGGACTTGAAAGACAGGGTGCTCAAATTGAATAAAATCACATGTAACAATACTACATCTATAATCTATCTCTCTGAGTCTATCTATCTTTTGTTAATGAAAAGAGTCTGTTTAAACTTCCGAAACGCGCTCACGTCTTGTTCACACACGACGTCGAACGTACTCAACCGGTGTTTCAACCACTCCAACGAAGCTTCGTTGCCGAAACAGATTTGGAAATTCTCGAGCGTTTCCTCTTCTGGTTCTTCTTCTTCGTCTTCTGCGTCGCCACGATGATTGGTTTGCGAAAAAGAAGCGGATAAAGGAACTTCTGTGGAAATTTCGCTGAAGGAGACTAAACTGAACGCGCCGCCGTGGTCGGTGGTCGGTAATCGTTCGCGACACAACGCGCACGTTCCAGATCGTCGTAACCACCGCGCGTAACATTCCTGACAAAACCCGTGGCCGCACCTCGCGATGACTTCTAAACTCGCGTCGAGGCATATCGAGCACTCTTCGCCGGTGACACCTCGGTCCGTGCGAGTGGTGGTTACATCTTCTACTTCTAATAGTCTTCTCGTTTCTTCGTTTTCTCTGTTCTCGTACTTTTCGGAGATTTGTCGCAACGCCGGAACGACCACGCGATAAAACGTCTCAATCGAACATCGGCGGACGACGTGCACGTGTTCAAACTCTTCGTTTCCATCCACGTCGTCGTCGTCTACATCGCTCTCCCCCTCTCTCGTGGCGGCCACTGATCGAACAAATCCGCCTTCCTCTCGCTTCTCCCACTCTCTCTTTTCCTCCTCTTTTTCCTCTTTGTCCTTCCTTCTCTTGACCAGCTCGAAATCAAATTCCACGTTCCCGAACGCGTACGCAAACGAGCTGTTATATTTCAGCAGCTTCACGAACACGTTCCCGTTCCCTCGAAACACCGGCGTCACTCGCAACCTAAACTTTTTATCGTCCAGTAAGTTTCCCAACCCGTCGCTTTCTAAACATTTGTTCGCCGTTGAGACGTCCCCTAACACCTCCTCGAAGGATAAATCAAATCCTTTCAAACCTTTCATCTTATCCCCGCATCGTTTCAAATACATCCGGATGTGTTCCACCTCTCGATTGATTCGTTCTTCGTGCGTAGAATACAGCCACTGGGTCGTGCGTATCGCGCCGACGATGCCAAAGATGACCAGGTTTTCAATCAGTGGTTCCATGATATTAATTTGTTTTTGACGTTTTTCTCCCGTCCTGTGCCTTCATGAAAGATTTTCAATTCGCCACTTTTCTCGCGCGAAAAGAGGGAAGGAACGAGTAAGAGAGAGAAAAACGCATCATTATTCGAACCACCATATAAAGTACAAAGTGCATCATCATCTTTCGTAATAAGATTTGTTCCTTTTCGTTGTTGCGCGCATATAGTATACGAGCATAAAGATGATGATGAAAGTGAGTGCGCAACCCCTAACAGCAACATCACCCCCAAAGGCGATGCGTGTAAGCGCGAGTCACGACAACAAAAACAACAACAACAAAGGAGGAAAAGGAAAAGGAGGGACGAAAAGAAAGACGAGGAGGGCTTTTAGGAGCAAAAATGTCCGAAACGTCGTCGTCAGAGCAAAGCAAAACGATAAGGATGACGAGGACGAAAACGACAGAAGAATGGCAAAATTGGCAAAACTCGAGAAGGTGTTTCTGATAGTGTTCAACTCCGGACAGGCGAACGAGGCGTTGTACACGACATCTTCGAGAGAGTTCGACGTTCCTCGAAACGATTTTCTATGCTTCGCATCCATGCGAGACGCTTTGAGAGCGTCCGTGTTAATAAGCGAGCAGACGGATTTGATGCCGGTCGTCGAAGGCGTGAGCGCGGACGTGGTTTTGTTCTTGTGCTCGAGGAGTGGGTTCGGCGCGGAGGTGATCGGAGAAGGGGAAAGATGGACGCCTCCCGGGGTGGTGATTGAAGATGATGATGCGTTAGTTGAGGATATGAGTAGTGATAGTAGGAGTGACGGTAGTAGTAGTAGCGGAGAAGAAGAGTTAGCAATATCCTCGGCGGATTTAGAAAAGTATTTAGCGGACGGTGGATCTTTTCGGGAGGAGATTCGTGAACAGTTCTATGATGACGACGACGACGACGACTCGGTAGAAGAAGAACAAAAAGAAACGAAGGAAGTGACTGCTGCAGATCTCGAAGACGCCCGACGCATCGCCGCGTACGCGGTTCAATCCGCCGCGGCCAAACCAATCAAAGCGTTATCCGACGCGTTTGAGCGCACGGCTCGACTCTCGACGTTGAAATCTATTTTACGACGCAACGCGAACAAAGTTTCCGCGACGACGAACGGCGCGCTGATGAACGCATTACAAAACGTCGCTCGAAAGAGGATGATGACGAAACCAAAGAATGAGGATTTTTAGTTGTGTTTAGTTGTGTTGTATACTATCGCGCTCGATGTATATATTGCGCTCGTAGTAACTGAAATGCCCAAAAACTCTTCACTTCTTCACTCCTCGATATCTGATGTCTTCAAAACTCGATGTCGGATTACTATTCCTTTTCCTCATCGCCATCATCTCTTCCCACGCGTTGTCGTCTCTCGCGATCCGCGTGATATCAAAAGATTACCGTCAACTGGCACCGACCGCTATCCACCTCACAAACGAAACCTTCGAGGAAGAATTTTCGAATCTCTCGCCGCAGAGTTTCTGCGTTCTAGAATTTTACGCGCACTGGTGTCCAGCCTGTCGAGCGTTTGCGCCGCAGTACGAACTCGTGGCGAAATATTTCAACGTCGCACCTCGACCGGAACCGAAAGTTACCGCGTTTGCGGTGGATTGCGCGGAAGAGCAACAGTTATGCGCGAGATGGAAGATTAATGGGTACCCGGCGGTGTTTTTCGGAACGGCGATTGAATTCGCCGGGGAACGCGCGAACGACGTGAAAGAGATTAAATGGAAAGAAAAGGAGAAACGGACAAAGACGGGAGCAAAACAGATCGTAGAGTTTGTCGGAGGGTTAGTGATACCGAGCACGGAGTATGATTTTAGTGACGAGGAGTTGGATGCGACGTCGAAGAAGGACGGCGGCGGCGCGGCGACGACGACGAAAGAGAATGAAAATTTAGCGCGGTTGGCATTTCAAAACGACCAGAAGAAAGGGCTTGATTATAAAACCGTGAGAACTATGGCGAGTAAAGACGATTTAGAACGCGCGACGGTGGAGATGTGGAATCAGATTGTGTACGATGCAGAAATCGCGAGTCGAGAATTGAACGAGTTATCGTTGAGTAGTTTGAAAAGTAGTACGAATAGCGCTTCTTCGATCGAAGCGAATGCGCAAGGAGGAGACGTGACGCATTCGACGCTGGCAGATAAAGCGAGAGGTAATGTAGAAACGATTAAGAATGCAATCGGTTCACTCATTCACGCGCTTTCGAAAACGCATCCGATCGCGGAATGTCGAGCATCCTTTAGGGGATTGCTTCCAGGAGCCGACGGGACCGAAGGTGAAGAGGAAGAAATAGAAGACGAGAGTAGCAGTAACCGTAGTAATAGCGATGCAGAAAGTATCGATGAAGAAGCGTTGGAAAGTGCGGACGATCCGTTGCTCGCCATGGCTTCATCGTTTTCGTCGAAGAAAGGAGGAGGGAAAAGAAGGAAAACAATCACCATTCACCACCATCTCTTCTGGGACGAGGAAACGAACGGCCTTTCCCAATTTGCCGCCAAGACATTCACTCCATGTGGACGCGTCAAAGCGCCGGAATGGAACGATTGCAAGCCGTCCTCCCCGAATTCGAGTTCACGGGGATACACTTGTGGCGTCTGGATGTTACTTCACGCCACCGCGCTTCGATCGAAAGAGCTGGATAAGCACCAGGGTGGTCATGTCTGGTACGACGCGTTCGTAAACGGGTTCATTCGAAAATTTTTCAACTGTCTGGAATGTCGCGAACATTTTTTGAAAATGGCGGAAGAAACGAAAGGATTCGAAATCGAGACTCCCGAAGAGATTGCGTTTTGGATTTGGAGAAGACACAACGATGTCAACGAGCGATTGGCCACGGAAGGGGATCCGGCGGGCGATCCCGAGTACCCCAAACAGCAATGGCCAGATGTACAATCGTGCGCAAAGTGTCGACACACGGATGGTTCTTGGAACGATGATAACGTGCTGAAGTTTTTGCAGGTTTATTTTTTAGCAAACAACGAGCCGCGACCGCGTTCGACGCGAGCTAAATTGGTCAAAGTGAAGACATCGTCCGCGTCGACGACGACGAGTTTGTCGACCAAACGAAATCGAAGAGGAGAAGGAGGAGGACATATCGTGGCGTTGAATATTCTCGCGAAAGTTTTTGTCGTCTTCGCTGCCTTATCTTTCATTTTCCTATATTTGCATTCCAAAGACAAGCTCCCGCCTGTCTTTGAACGCTTCAAGCGAAAACACATGAAACGCGTGTTCGACGATTGGCCTTAGTAGGTGATGACGATATGCTACTACGTATCTCTATTACGCTATACAAATACAATTGTGCTGCTGCTGCTACTAAATCTACATCGCGCACCATGAATTACGTTTCAAACTTGCTCGCTTCTCCGAGCACGATTCTTTTGTTCGTCTCCACGATTTGTCCGTTGCACACCATCTCGTCTAAAATCACGTACACCGAATCTAAGTGAAACATGATGTCCAACTCGCAGACGTTCCCGAAGTGCCAATCTAACGTCTCCACGAAGCAGTGTATAAAATCCATCATGCTGAGCTCGTTCTCGTCGTCGTCCACCCCGACGATGAAAAATAAGGAAGCATATCTTCGGTAGCATATTTTATAGGAATTGTGTCGTAAGAACGCGCAATACGCGTGCATCCCTTTCGCGTAATCCGATCCTCGCGAGAGGGATTTGCGAACGATTTCGCTTTCGAGTTGTCGCTTCTCTGACGTTGGAATCGACTCGGTGAAGTATTGCGCCAATCGCGTTTGGCCTTGTTTGTTCACCAATAAGATAAATTTGATCGCCATTATTCTTAGTCTCTCGCTCTTTCTCTCTTTCTGCTGCGCGTGTGTTTGGTTTACTTACGCGTGTGTTTAAAGTGTTTATTGGTAAAGCCGTTACTTAACTTTGGGGAATTTCTCCCCGATGGTCTTCACTTGATTTACACGAACGATAATGTCTAGCTTTGACCGTCATCATCGAACGACGAAACCCACTCTGTCGGCAGCAACAACGACAACACCACAAACGCGCAGATACCCGGTGGTGATAAACGTGTACGATTTAAACGATATCAACGAGTACACGTACTCGTTCGGGTTAGGGATATTCCACTCGGGCGTCCACGTCCACGAGAAAGAGTGGTCGTTTGGACAGCACGAGTTTAACACGAGCGGGTGTTTTTATTGCGCGCCGCGAGCGGTGCCACCACCGGCGAAGTTTCGAATCTCGCAATGCGTCGGGTTTACGAGGAAAAACGAACGCGAGGTGGAACGTATCGTGCAAGTGTTAGGGGCGGAGGAGTTTTTGGGAACGAGGTACGACTTGCTGAGGAGGAACTGCAACCACTTCGTGGAGAGGCTGATCGAAGAGCTGGTAGATGAGAGTTTAGAGGAGAATCGAGGGGTGAGTTTAAGCTTGTCGAGTTTGTTATACGGTGGAGAAAGTAGCAGCAGTAGTCACGGTGAGAAGAGTAAGTGTCCGTCTTGGATTAACCGGTTGGCGAGAGTCGCGTTGGTGACGAATAGGTTCGCACCGTGCTTATTACCGGTAACGATTCGGCAAATAGCGAATGTTCCCGCTCCCGGGCAGTTTAGTACGATGAATAACAATACGAGAGTCGACGAGGACGAGGACGATGATGATGATATTTTCGAAAACGGAGAGGCGATTGAACGGGCGGTGTTGATTGCGCCCGGAAACCAAAGGATGTGACGCTTCGCTTCGTTATAGTATTTAGTTAAACTAGTGCTAATTCATAGCCAATTTGATAATCCTTCGGACATTGCGCTCGCCAAGTGCTTGTCAATCAAATCGTCGGTTGTGTCGCGCTTGTCGCCTCTATGTTTGCCTTTTTTGTTTGTGTTTTCAATAACGACTTTGCGCGCAGCAACTGGGTTCGAAGGAGCACTCACAACTTTCTTTGCTCTTTTCGTGTTTTCACCCTCGGGGACATCCCTTTTCGCGTCGGCGTGTTCTTGTTTGCGTTTCTTAAACTTGTCCGTGATTTCAGTGTTTGTAGTCGTCGGTGCACCCTCGTCTTCGCCGTTTCGCGCCTTTTTGCGCTGCTCGTTTCTCAACTTTTTTCGGTCCAAATTTCTGTGCACTTTCTTCGCCACGCGCTCGGATGGGAACGTCCGGCCTTCGATGCTGTTTTTGTTCCGTTTAGGTGGGTGAGCTTCATCGTTCTCGTCTTCGTCGCCTTCGTTGTCGCGTGTTCCGTTCTCATATTTATTACGTTTCTTTTGTAACTCGCGATCGGATTTCCTCTTTTCTAATTTCTTCACCGCACGAGCGTCTTCCACCGCAAACTCAACAATCGGTCGCTTCTGCTTTGAAAACACTTCTGGATTGTTGTTCATTGCTCTCAGTGCCGTCATCGCTTCTTCGTGGGTATCGAACTCAACGAAACCAATACCTTTATGCTTCTGAATTCCAGTTTCGACATCGGTCGTTCCAGCTTTACCTTTCGAGGTATCGACGAGTAATTTGCAATTGACAATCTTCGGCGTCGTATTCTTCGAAGCTCGCTTTTGCGTCGCATCCAAGAACGCACGCTTCAACAGTTTTGAGTCAAAGTCAGCGGGGACATTTCTCACGGATAATCTTGTTTTTGAGATGAAATAGTTTGGATTTTTCAATCGCGCTTGTCGTTCGGCGTCGCCGCGTTTTCTCTTTTCCATATCTGATTTCGAAACGCCAATCGCGGCGGGCGAGTTTTCGTGCACCTGTCCTTCCTTTGCTAAATATAAGTTCCGTTTGTCTCGTTCTTCTTTATTCATGTTGCTCTTCCAATGCGTCGTTTCCTTTTGCATCATCTTTGCCGCATCTTCTTTGGACACCGCTAGCGCTATGCTCACCGGTCGTCCAGCCACGAGTAAAGGTGTTCTTCTCGAGGCTGTCATGGCGGCTATTTTCGCTCCCTTTTTATTGCTTTTCATTTCTTGTGCGGTAATCGTAGTCTCCAAGTCGCCGCATCTGTCGACGCACTTTTTCGCGGAAGCTTCGTCCCAGAAATCACAAAACGCGACGCCCTTCGACCGGTTGGTAATTTTCTCGTACACGATTCGACACGATTTGATTCTTCCAAACTGTTTCAACTTTGCCTCTAGTTGTTCTTTGGTCGCATCTAAAGGAAGGTTCCGAATGAAGATAGTTCGGTTCGGTGGTTGCTGGTTCGACGGTTTGTTTTCTTTGTTAAATCTGTCCGGCATCTTTTCTTCCGATTCTGATTCCGAATCGCTTTCTTTTTCATCATCGGACGAGGAGGAGGAAGATGAAGAAGAAGAAGAAGAAGAAGAAGAAGAAGAAGAGCTGCCATGGCCAGACGAAGAATCGTCGTTGTTATTTTCATCGTCGTCGTCGCCGTCATCATCATCATCTTCTTCTTCTTCTTCGTTGCCATCGTCATGATTGTCATCATTCACTTTTGGTGTTTGCGACGCCGCTAAAACTTGACTCTCCTTCTCTTGCCTCTTCGAGAGCGCAACATCGACAGCTACGACGCGTCCCGCAACTTTCTGTCCGTTCATTTTTTCCACGCACGAGACCGCATCTTTTGCGGTAATGAAAGCTACAAAAGCGAACCCGCGCATTTTCTTTGTCGTTTGATCGATTGGGATGGAGACGTCCCAGACGAATGCAGTCTCGGAAACGTTCTTAGCGATTGAATCTCGTATTTGTTTCTCGGTCGCGTGGAAGGCCAAGTTCCGTAAAATCACTCTGTGTTTCTTCGGATTCGCGCCTTCACCGACTAACGCGCGTGACCACAACGAGTCGCTGTCTGCGTTCGCGTCGCCGGAGTCGCGTTCGCCTTTCGCTCGCTTTTCAAAGTTGACCTTTTTTTGCTGTTTGTCTTTTTTCGTTTCCTCAAATTTTAACTTATGCATGCGCTCGACGACTGTTTTCACGTCCTCCTCGCGCTTAAGTTTGAGTAAAACGACGCCTCGAGTGGCGCCATCCTCTCTGATTTTATATTTTTTACACGTCTGGTCATCCGCCGGTTTCTCTTTACAGATTTGTTCGAACCGTTCTACTAAGACTTTCGCAGTCTCTTCGGACACGCTTTTCTTCAATCGTTTATCCGTTCTAAAGAAATGTATCACTTTTGCCGCCTCCACGCCTTTAATCTCACCCCCAATTTTCAAACCCGCGATGATGACTGTTTTCTTCTCCTCTGAAGTCATCGTCGCCGCCGTTGTCCCGGTCGAAGCCGACGCGCCTTTCGATTGTCGTATCCGCTTTTGTTTCTGCTCCTCTTTCGTCGTCGTCGTCCTTTTCCTCGGTTCGTCCTCCTTCGTCGTACCTTCCTCTTCTTCTTTCTCTTTCCTGTCGTCGTCTTCATCTTCCTTTGTCGTTTCTCCCTTCTCCTCTCGCATCTCTCGCTTCAGACGTTTCCTCTCCTTAAAATCCACCTTTTCCTTCTCTTTGCTCCGTAAAATCCCAATCTTCCTCCCTTCGATTTCCATCTTCATGTTCAGTTTCAAAGCCTCCTCCACGTCTTCTTTCATCGAAAACGTCACGTACCCGAACCCTCTGTGCACATGCGTGCCTTTCTCTCGCGCCACCCACGCTTGACGAACGAGACCGATTTCCGAGAACGCGTTTTCCAGAGACTCATCCGTCGTGGAATGTGGTAAGTTCCGCACGAAAACGTCCAGGATTTCCCTCGTGCGCTTCGTCGTGTTCTTCTCCTTTTGCTCTTCTTCTTTGTCTTCTCTCGCGCTCTCGAATCCGCCGCCATCCTCCTCGAGTTCAACCATTATTATTTTTATTCGCCGGTTCAAGCGAGTGCGTGCACAAAAAGCGATTTAGAATGAAGGAGATTTTGCCGGCGGCGGTCCAAAAAGAGAGGAAAAGGAGGAGCCGAGGAAAGAGGAAAATATGCTCGAACTATGCGCGAAAGCGTAAATGTTTGTGTTTGTGTTTCTCTCTTTTTCTCTGTTTAATATTACACTTTTTACGATGATGAGGAGGTGGGTGTGCGCAGTGTTCCATCTTCGTATCTCCAACCGAATGGTAAAGGACAGTTATTGTCGAGGAGGTATTGTACACATTCGGGTTGGTTGTTCTCGTGCGCTTTTCGTACGGCGTGAAAGTTCCAAGGCGCTTTGGCGGTTTCGTGTAAGTACTTCAAACAGTCCAAGTGGCCGTTCCTGGCTGCAAGCTCACACGCATATTCGCTGTATTTATCATACTTACGCTCAACAAGATATTCGAGCACGTGGAGATGACCATATTTAGCCGCACATTCGGCAGTATTCAAATCCCAAGGCGCTTTGACTTCTTCGCGTAAGTATTTAAGGCACTCGAGATGACCGTCAATGGCAGTATATGCACACGCCTCCTCATCGATAGGACACTCATTTGCCACGCAATACTTTACCATTTCCAGATTACCTTGTTCTGCGGCCGCATTAATCGTCCATTCATCCCACCTACACTTTTTCTCCTCTCGCGCCCACTTGATCAACTCGAGTTTATTCGTTTTAGCAACTTGACAGCAGAAAATAGTTTGGAAAAACAAATACGACCACAACGATTTATGCTCCCATGCAAACTCCAAAGTCGATATCGACGACATCTCTTTGACCTTAAACCCCTCTTTCAAATCACCCTCCCGAGATGATCTCTTAATCAACTTTCTCGTCTCCGTATTCACCTCGTACAAGAATTTCACGTCATTCGAATTCAATCTCGGAAGAATGTGTTGGAAACAAATATCGTCGCACTTCACGATCAAACTCCACAAATCTCGCTCCCCAATCCGCCTTTTTTGCGCTCTCGTCTTCATCGTTTCTCTCGACGACCCCGTTTCTCTCGAAGAGGAAGATAGAAGAAGAAGAAGAAGAAGAAGAAGAAGAAGAAGAAGAGATACTAATTATAAAAGTGAATAAAAAGTTTCAGAAAAGTTTTTTTCTTCTTTCAAACGAAAAGACGTTTTCAGACGGAAAAAGGAATAAAAGACACGATTTTTGGACCTTTGACAGATTTTTTATAAAGAGACGACGACACTTAAGAAAAAAGAGATAAAAAAGGGAGACGAAAAGAGCGATGAAAAGAAGCTCCTTTGTTCTTTCTTCGCTCTTCTCTGAAGTCGTCGCTTTGAAACGAAGGAGTAGTAAGGGGGGAGGAATTCTTTGCCGTTCTTTTTCTTTCGCGTCGTCGTCGTCGCAATATGTGTCGTCGTCGTCGTCCGATGCGTTTTTGTCGCGCGAAAATGTGAGAAGTACACGGAAAAATCACAACCGCGGAAAGGAGGAGAGATGGCGAACGACGAAAGCGAGGAGCTTTTCCTCGTCGCAGTCGAACGAGAAGGAGAAGAAGAAACCAAACCCTCGAATGTCGATCGTCGAAGCCGTGTCTGCCGCGATTGGGTCGTTCGTTATCGGCTCCCTCGCGGCGTATCTGATTGAGCAACAAGAAGAGAAGGAGGAGGAGGGAAAAGAAGAAGAAGAAACAAAAATGAAGGAGAACATAGACGACGACGACGGGAAGATTAAGAAGAAGAAGAAGAAGAATACGTGGAGGAGGATGTTTTTTAAAGAGGCTAAAGCAGAAGCGGCTTCGGTGGCAGGAACTGCTGCTCCAAAAGCGGTGAAAATGTACACGCGGCTGGACGTCGCCGAGCACGACTCGATCGAGAAACGAGTTTGGTGTTCGTATAAAGAAAACGTGTACGACGTGACCGATTTCTTAGATAACCACCCAGGTGGAAGAGATTTACTCTTATTAGCGGCTGGAAAAGATATCGAACCGTTTTGGAGGCTGTACCAAGCGCACGTAAACTCGGACGTCGCGATGGAGATGTTGAAGACGTTGAAGATTGGCGAGTTGGATTTAGAGAAGGAACCGAAGGTGGACGTCGATGAAACGGATCCTTACAAAAACGATCCGGAACGGCACCCGGCGTTGAAGTGTCACAGCGCAAAACCGGCAAACATGGAGCCACCACTTTCGCTGCTACGACGAGAGTATTTGACGCCTTCGTCTCTGTGGTTTGTGCGAAATCATTCGCCGGTGCCGATAATTGACGCCGCGACGCATGAAATCACCATCGTTTCCGGCGAACAATCCCAAGACAATTTGAATTTATTACGTACGAAAGCTGTTATTAATCTGGAGCATTTGAAGAAAGATTTCGAAAAGAAAACGGTCGTGGCAACCGTCCAATGCGGCGGCAACAGACGAGGCGGCTTGGATTTGATTAAAAAATCCAGCGGCACGGGATGGGGCGAGGGCGCCATTTCCACGGCTAAATTTGCGGGCGCTTCCTTGCGGGACGTGTTGGAAGTTCACGCCGGGATAAATTTACACAATTACGAACGTTTGGGTATAAAACATGTTATTTTCTACGGTGCGGACGATATGCGCGCGTCGATTCCAATAGAAAAAGCGTTATCACCTTTCGGGGATGTTTTATTGGCGTACGAAATGAACGATTGCGAAGAACTTCCTCGAGACCACGGGTATCCACTGCGCGTCATCGTGCCAGGACACGTCGGCGTTCGAAACGTCAAATGGCTTTCGAAAATCAAGCTGTGCAGCGAAGAAGCAGACGGTCCGTGGAATCGAGGCATCGCTTATAAAGGATTTGGCCCCGGTTATTCCTCCGTCGAAGGCTTGAACATCGACAGCGTTCCGACAATGCAAGAAATGCCTATTCAATCCGTCGTCGCTGAAGCTGAAAACATATCGCTGAGTCTCGCGACAACATCAAAGAACGACGACGGCGAGAAAAGAACCGTCGTTCAAACTTCCGCCAAAGGCTTCGCCTGGTCCGGCGGCGGCCGAGCTATCATTAGAGTCGACGTTTCCGCGAACAAAGGTTTATCTTGGCAAACCGCAACGCTCAAAGAAGGCGCCGACCAACCGCTTTCCAAAGCCTGGGCGTGGACGTTCTGGGAAATCGACGACTTAGAAATCGACGCTTCAAAACTCAAACCCGGGGACGAGATCAAAGTTCTCGTCAAAGCCGTCGATGCTTCCTACAACGCCCAACCTGAAGGCGCCGCCGCCATATGGAACCTCAGAGGGTTGAATAACAACAGCTGGCACGCGTTCACCGTTAAAGTCGAAGAATAGTATAATAAGTAGAGTAGTACTACTCGTAGTAGTGGTGGTAGAGAAAAATGGTACTTGAACTCGTACCACGTGATGATGTAATAACGTATTGTATAACATACTGTGATAACATACTGTGATAACATACTGCGTTTATTTACAAACGCTCTGTTTTTGTCTCATTTTGGGTTCTTTTCAAAGGAGCAGTTTCCTTCATAAAAAAACCTCGCGTTTGTGTTCCTTCGCAGACACACACACACGAGAGAGTAAAAGAGAGAGAACACAGAGAAGAGAACACGAATACTACTCATGTCGGCGACTTCTGTGCTGTTCAAAGACTTGTCTTCAAAAACTCGAGCGTTGAGGCTTTACCGTCACTCGTTGAAAACCTGCCTCTCCTGGTGCGTCATGCGAGACATTTTCTACTCCGAACGCGATCGAATCCGCTCGGAGTTTGAATCCAATCGCTCGTTAACGCAATCGCAAGCGATGAAGAAAATCGAGGAAGGCTTCGAAACGCTCGATTCGTACGCGCACCCAGATCCGTACATCGTTCCAACCATGTACGGCGGGTCGAAATACGCGAGAAATCCTCCCGTGCCCGGGAATATTCACGTGATACGAGATTTCGGGAGAGAGAAGGAAAGTGTTCCAAGGGAAGCGTGAAGACGAAGCGCGGAGAACAATGTTAGCATACTACTAGAATAGCAAACGTATATGTACATCTAAACAACAACAATAAGACAGAAAACAAAGAATAACGACAGACTTAATGACGGACTGACTTGAGTACGGACTATCTAACAACTATAAAACTATTTCTTTCTTTCATCTGACTACGGCGTACCTGGCGTATTCGCTGCTCTGAAACCGCGCTCTCGGCCCGTCGCTAGCCGGCGTCGCCGCTGGGGAGTACACGTGCACCTGCCTCACGTGCGTATCGCGACCGTTTTGGTGGTTTTGAACGATGCATATTTGAATGAAGAACGCTCTGATCGGAGCTTCGCAGGACTCTTTTTCTAGATATTCTAAACCACTGTTCTTCAAATGTTTCTTCGATCCGTACTGCGCGTGTATTTCTTTCAATTTCTCTTTATCTAACCTGGTCGTTCGGACGCGTTGCCAACCGTGCGGTTCGTTCAACGTTTTCGTCGCGACGTCTTTCAAATCTCGGTAGCTATTCCCGGCTCGAATGACAATCTTACTCGGCGTGTAACTCTCGTCTTGCTTATAATTCGTATATATCGACACCTCGCACACGTTCGTTTTCTTTTGAAACTGACAATTAATAAAGTGCGGCTGCGCGCCGTCCGATTGCCAATACGTCTTCAAATTCCCGTCCCGCAACAACTCGACGCCATTGCCTGGTTTCGAAGACGTCACCGACCACACCGCTTCGTCGCCAATCTCTCGCACGTTCCGTTTCGCCGCGTACGCTTTATCGTGGAACGTATCCGCTCTTTCGTCGCCTTCTTGATTGTTCGTCGCGTCGTGTTGTTGTTGCTGTTGTTGTTGCTGTTGTTGTTGCTGCTGCTGCTGTTGCTGCCGCGCTTCGTCGTCGTTCGTATCGTCTCGGCCAGCAGGTTGTTGGTCCTCGTTCGTTCGCACGTCGTTCGCGCCGTCTTCTTCTCGAGTACCGTTCGCTTCGTTATTCGCGCCACCACCACCTCTTCTGTTGTTGTTGTTCCCAACAGTCTCGTCGTCTTCCTCCTCGTCGTCCACCTCACCCTCATCCTCGTCCTCGTCCTCCTCGTCTTCTGCGGGATGTCGATGTCGCCGTTCCGTTCCTGGAACGTTTATTCCGTGGCCTCCTCGTCTCCTTCTTCTTCCTCGCGTGCCGTCGTTCAAATCGTCGTTCAAGTCGTCGTCGGAATCTTCTTCTTCTTCTTCTTCCTCCGAATCTTCTTCTTCCTCCTCCTCAGAGTCTTCCTCTTCCTCCTCCTCGTCCTCTTCTTCTTCCTCTTCTTCTTCGACGTCGTCGTCGACGTCTTCGATGTCCTCGTCGTCCTCGTCCTCGTTCATTACTTGTATGTTTCGAGAGAGAAAAAAATGAGGAAAAATTGTGATGGTCTCGCTGCTAATAACTTAGTTAGGATTTTACAAGTATCTATTCTCTCCTTCCTGTTCTTCTTCTCTCTGCTGCGCTTCTTCGCTGACGTGTTGCATGTCTCGCATCTCGCGTTGCGCCCAATCGTACGCGTCTTCTTCTTCCTCTTCTTCTTCTTCTTCTCTCTGCTGCGCTTCTAAATCGCTGAGTGTGTACACGTCTCGCATCTCGCGTTGCACCCAATCGTACGGGTGTTCTTCTTCCTGTTCATCTTCGGCATCTTCTTCCTCGTAGTCGTCTTCGTCTTCTTCTTCTTCTTCTTCACCTTCGTCGTCGTTTACGTCGTCGTCGTCTACGAATCCGGTGGTTAGGAAATTTTCGCGAACGTAATCGCAATCGACGAGGAGCGTCAACTCTGCTCTTTCCTCATTCGATGACGCCATGAGATATTCCCCGACGCCGTCGTTGACGCGTTTTCTGCAGTTTGGACACGATGGGAACGAGGATTTGAACAGCCACTCTTTCGCGCAGGATTCGTGGAAGACGTGATTGCACTCCAGCGTGAGCACTCGGTCGTTTTCTTCGAAATCCACCAGGCAAATGGCGCAAACGTTTTTGAGCGTGCTTGGAGTGACTGGACGACCACTGGGTGCAATCGACGCAGGCACTTGGAACGAAGTGACGCGGTTGACGAACTCTGATAACGGAACACGATTGGCGTACGCGTTGAAACTATCGTCCAAGAGTTTGTACGCTTGCATCATGCGGGCTTCCATGACGTTATGGGCAAACATACCCATTCGAATAGCCTCGCGGACGAATACTTGAAAGGGATACTCCGGCGGAAATTTTTCGGAGGCGAGATATTTAGCGTCCATGACTAGGCGCCAAACAAGCGCCTGCGGCGTGCAGATTCTATCGCTCATGTCGGCGTGCGCTTTGTGTTTGAGTCTGTGGCGTTTGCTCAGGTCAATGAGTTTCTCTCTCGGCGTCGCAAATATTTCGTTTTGAAGTTCCGCCGCGGTTTCGCGAAGGCTGGCGGATAACAATTCGGACTCAGATTTTGCAACTTCCCAAAATTGGAACCAGTGGTACTCCCGCGTGGCTTGTCTGGGTACTTTTTCGTGCTTGAAAGTGAGAGAAACCCCAGCACGACTAAGATGCACTCGCGCTTGATCGTTGTCTTTGTAATCCACGAAGTCCGCCGAGTAGAAAGTATTAAAAAACATCATCGCATTTGACTCGGGTTCTTCTTCTAATGCAATGCTATCCGCATCACTCATCTCGTTCTCATCGTAATACACGTGACCGCCAAGGCTGTTATCTTGACATTTTGCAATTTCTTCCACGTCGCTTTCAAAGCACGAGAAACCTTTCGGGAATGATAGGAGCCTCGTTGAACCGACCAACGTCTCCAACATACTTCTTTTCATTTGTTCGTACTTTTTAAAGTCTCTCGCATTTTTAACGTGCAGCAGCGCGTCTTTCACACTCGGTAGAATTTCGCGCGACATCGCCCACCGTTTACGCTGGAGATAAAAATCGACTAGCTTTCTGTTCTGTTTCATTGGTCTAGTGCCATCGATAGTAGTACGTTTCACCTCCTCCTCGATGATCCTCGATCCTCGAAGATCCTCACGACGGCGAGGATCGTCGTAATCTACCGCATCCTTCGCACTCATAAAAGGCAGACCCAACCTCCTAAACGAATTCACCTGCTTCTCTAACGCGCTCTCCACATCTGGAATTGGCGTCCATTTCGCTATTTTTAATTCAAACAAGTTTTGCGTCTCGTTGGCGGGTTCGTAGTGCCCTTCATATCCTCGAATCATTTGTCGAACTTGTCCTCGAATGACGCCGTTTGGAAAGACTTGTCCGTCACAAAAGGTTTCGTTATCGCGAAATGATATTTTCAAATTATCATTATCTTCACCTTGTTCTTCGGCGTGCAAATAAAACGTCTGCTCGTCTCCTTGCGCCGAGTGCGAACACACCAAAAGTTCTCTCTCTTCGTCCCAAAACAACACGCGAAACGTGTATCTCGATTTCTTCTCGCTCCCGGGAATCCAAATCGTTCCGAACCAAACTCGTCCGGGAATGAAAATAGAGCGCAATCCTCTTCTGTGCTCTGCGGGTACCGCGATTCCGTCTGCGCTCATTCTCCAGTTCTTCGGCACGTTTAGTTTTCGATCTCTTTCTATTTTCTTGTCTTCAACGCGACTTGTCGTTGGTTCATCTTCAATGTCGCTTTCATCATCATCATCTTCCTCGAATCCAAACGCAATCGTACGTCGCATTTTTACTTTCGCCACGAGCTGGTCGAATCGCTTCCATATTCTCACAGTCTCGTCGTCCGCTTCTTCTTCCGCTTCTTCTTCCGCGTCTTCTACGATTCCGTGATTGACTGCTTCATCTCTCCCTGTCCCGTCGATATATCTTTCGTCTTCGTCCGCGTGAACCGCGCGCTCCACGTCAAAATCACTCTCCACGGCGCCAAGCGGCAGCCCGTTGTCGACAGGCGGCACTTCCTCACCCACTCCCGCTCTAACGTCTGTATTCGCTAGAAGAGTCTGATGATGAACAAGGGATGCGTTCCGCATAAGCGCTTGCGCCTCAGCGTACGCCAGACGAGCTCCATCGTCCATACTCATACCTGCACTCGTCTCTCCTCCTTGCAAACCGAGGGCGTCCGTTGATGGCACCAGCCTACTTAAAGCGTTTAGATTTCCCCTCATGCGAGTTATGCCCGCGCGAAGCTCCCCGGCGTCGCCAGGGAGTACATGCTCCAGTAAATGCTGCTGCTGCTGTACATCTCGGAGTTCTGCTGGGAAGCTCTCTCGGAGCTGTGCCGTGTACTCTGCGAGCGCCGCGACGTTTCCGCTGCGTTCGAAACTTTCCACGGCGAGGCGAAATCCATTCATTATCGCGTTGACGTGTTCTACTCCTCCTCCTCCTTCTTCTTCTTCTTCCCTCCCGGACTCGTCGTCCTCGTTTACGTTTACGTTTGCGTCGTCGTCAACACTCGTCGTCGTCGTCGTCGCGTTGAATGCGTCGATGTTTTCTTCTCCTCGCCAAACCCGACGCTGGCGAAGACCTTCTTCGACAAAGTCTCCTCGTTGTTGTTGCTCTTCTAATTGTTCTTCCTCCTCTTCGTCGTCCTTTTCCCAATCATCTTCGTTGTCTTCTTCGGTGGGAGGCATGATGACCGTTCCGAGAACGGACGAATTTTGTGCAGTTTTAGACGCAAGCGAACGCTTAGTAGTAAGTTTATTACATTTTTATATAGACACACATTAACATAAAGATAACTTAAAGTTACTTTTGCTGCTGCAAAGTGGAGCTCAACCAATTCATGCCGTCCCACAAGCCGTCGCCGGTAATCGCGGAGGTTTTGAATATCGCCCAAGGTCTGGTTTTAATGTTGTGCAAATCCAAACCTTCGCTGACTTCGGCTTCGGACAAGGCGCCGGGTAAATCTTGTTTGTTCGCGTAGACTAAAACGGCGGCATCGCGCAACTCCTCCTCGGCTAAGATGGCGTGGAATTCTTCTTTCGTTGTGGCTAGACGTTCGGCGTCGGCGGAGTCGACGACGTAGACGATTGCTTGGGTGTTCGGGTAGTAACATCGCCAGTACGGGCGGATGGAGGTTTGACCGCCGAGGTCCCAGACTTGGAATTTGACGTTGTTGTGGGTGACCGTTTCGACGTTAAAACCAATGGTGGGGATGGTGGAGACGACCGTGCCGACTTGGAGGCGGTAGAGAATGGTCGTTTTGCCGGCGTTATCCAATCCAAGAACGAGAATTCGAGCTTCTTTCTCGCCAAACATGGAGAAGAGGCGACTGAAAAAGAGACCCATCTTCCGCTATTCTTCTATGATATAAATTTTCTACTTTCTGCGTGTATCTGTTTTTGTTTCGATGCTGCCCTCTGTGCGATGAATTCACAATCCAAGGGGCGACTTCTTCCTTTCTCTTTCTCTTCTTATGTGTGCGCTTCGTGCACCTCAATTCCTCAACGAATAGTGATACTCTCTCGCTCCGCGCTCCTTCGATTTGGCCCCTCGTTCTCTCTCGTACGCGCGTTTGGCTGTATAAAGATATGGAGGGAAGGAAGAAGCATACAAAGGTTAGGAGGAGGAAAACGGCGGAAAGCAAACGAAAAAGATAGAACGACGTCGCGAAGAGAAATCCTATTCTTCAGTTTCAGTTGCACTTATCGACACTATAATTCCGATCAGGTCTCCAAACGCATGAATCATCATCAGAATACGACAACGCGTCGCAAACGAAAATAAAATGTCGTATTCCCGTCGGCCAAAGGTAGACGAAACGATGTGAGATAAAGCTAATCGTTCCGCTCGCCGGGTCCTTTCATCTACGCAGGGGTTTGGGACGCTCTTTTTCGCGCACTTGAATCAACGCGACGCGTACGGAGAATACCCTGAGATGTGCGAAACAAAACAAAAGACGAAATACTTATACGCTCGAACGCCGCGAAGGAAAGAGAGAGAGAGAGAGAAAAAGAGAGAAAGAAAGAAACCAAAGACACCCCACTGATCGCGTTCTCTCTCTCTCATTCTCTTTCTCTCTCTCATCCACACAGTCCACGCGAATGCATAAGAAGCGCACCGCGCGCGCGTCACGCGTTGACATTTTTTTCCTCAGTTCTCCAAGGTGATTGTTACTCCCCAAAAGCCGTTCGACGAAGAACAGCTTTACTTCGGTAGAACGAAAGTTGATAATAACGGTTCCTCATCGGAAAAAAATGTACCGCATGCGTGCGTAACATAAGCGTGGTGGTGATCTCTCGTGATCTTTGCTTCTCTCGCACCACCATACCCATCAAAACCCGTTCGAAACAAATCTCCAAACAACGGCGGGAAAAATGCATTCTTCGGATCAAATCGATTCAAACCCCGAAGAAACTTCGCGACGATAAACGACGATAAACAACGAAGAAGAAGACGACGACGACTAAAATGCGATATTGATGTTGTTGTTGTTGATGATGTTGTCGTTTTGGCCGCACCTGTTGTTAATAAAAAAGATTTTCTTTGTCTTCTTCTTTACGTTGTTGTTTGTGCGGGATTTTGTACGAGTTTTTGGAAGAAGAAGAAGAAGAACAAAATACAAAAATAAAGGAGAAGTATGACTACGAGTACACGTACGTGTGCATCTTTTCTCTCTGCCGCTGCTGCTGCTATTACTACTGCTACTACGACTACTACCCATCTCTAATAATACGCGATTCTCTGTTCGTCGACGTCTTCGATGCCTTCAATTTCGTGCAACGAGGCCCAATCCTTCACCGTGGCTAACTTGACGCCTTCGCCGGAAACGGAATAGGAGATGCGTAAATCGCACCCGTCGAGAACCATGGTTGGATAATGGACGTGTTTTCCCGGCTCTAAGGAGTCTTCGATGAACAATACGGCTTCTTTCCAGGTTCTGCCGTCGTCGGAGGAGGTGGAAAGTGCGAGCTTACCTCGCGTGACGCCTATTCTTGGGTGTTTCATGAAGGCGTGCGCATTGTGGCAGACGACGATGACGCCGTTTGGAAGCAACACTGCGGAGACTTTCGAGTTTGGGTTTTGTAACGGGGTCGCGTGTGGAGTGTCCCAACTTTCGCCGTTATCCGCGGAATGCGAGACATATATCGCGCCTCGGCTCGTTCGAAAGAACTGCGCGAGTCGACCGTCTCGTAACGGGCCAACGATGGACCCTTCGATGAGCCAATCCGGTTTGCCGTCTTTCATTTTATTCTTCACGTGTTCGATTTTCGCGTCTGTCTCGTGGAACGAGAGGCCGTCGTCTAAAGAATGCAACACGGAGGCGTAATCCGGTGCTTTCCGAGGTTGACATTTGGCATCCGCTCTCGGATGTTCTCTCCAAAATGGAAGAAGGACGACGTTGTTCAATTTTAACGGAGGGTTCCCGATAACTTTCGGGATGGTTTCTTCGCTCAGAATCGTCTCTTCCTCGCCAAACGTCCACGGGTCGTCGTTGATATCCCTATCCTCGTCGTCGTTTATCCGAATCGAGACTCGCTTGATGTTCCCGCCAGGTCGCCACCACGGCCCTACGCTCGCCGCTTTCTTTGCTTTCGACACGATGCCTTCTTTACTCTCGTCCCAGTACACGGACACGTCTTCTTCTTCGGACCCGTTTTTCCGTTTCCTCACGATATCCTCGCACTCGCCGCTCTCGCAGTGCCAACACTTCTCGCTCTCCGCGTAAAACAAATACGTCGTCTCACCACCACCACCACCACTATTACTGCCGCTACTGCCGCTGCTAAAAAACGTCGGCGCCCACCGAACGCCAAACTTTCTACCGGGCACCACCCTCGCTTTCGTCCACGTCGCGCCGCCGTCCGCGCTTTTGCTCACAAATAAACTCTGGTCGTCCGTGCCTTCCACTTTGTGCGCGCCTTGCCACGCGGCGAGGAGTACCTTCTTCCCGTCGTCGTCGTCGTCGTCGTCCTTTCCTCGCGTCTTCGTCGCCACCGGGTGTATCGACGCCATGTGGACGTAGCCTAATCGTTTCGCGTTCGTTTGGAAAATCCACGATTTTTGCACTCTTCTTTCTTGTTCTTGTCCTACTCGTTGCGTCTCCTCGTCGTCCGCGTCTTCCTCGTCGTCTTCTCTTCCTCCTCGTCTGAATCGTCTTTGCCTCGAACACTTTCTCAGCAAAGTCTCTCTCACCATTCCGTCGTTTCCTCTTTCACGAGCGCCGCTCGGAAAGCCATTTCTGGGAAAACGTGCATCCTCGTCCTCTGCCTCCTCGTCGTCGTTTCGAGTGTTAACATCGTCATTTTCGTCCTCGGAAGCGCTAGTGCTTTTACCGATGAGTGCTACAGAAGAAGGAGAAGAAGATGAAATTCGCGCGAACACGGCCACCACGGAGAGGAAACAGATGAAGCGCAAGGAGAGAAGAATCGGTCGTTTTTCTTCTCTCGTATGTCTTTTTACCGCGCCAATATTCATCGTCGTCGAAATTCGTCGTTATGTGTTAAGCTCGCTCCTCCTTTTCCTCTCGTCGTCTCGCGTTCGTCTTTACACGTCCTCGACTCCTCGTATAAGAGAGCGCGAAAGAGATGAGATTTGTGACGACTGGTTTCTCCACAAAAGGTGTTCGACTACGCGGAGAAGAACACCCTAATACTAGAGGAATGTTCGACGGAAACCCAATCGCGCGGGCCATCCTTCGACAACGAGCGAAAGCAGCTTTTGTTAATGCAAAAGCGACGACAAAAACGAAGACAACCGACGACGTGATCGTAAAGAAGAAGACGAGGTTTGGATTGGATGCGATTTCAAATGTCGACGACGGAACAACCAACGAAACGGAGTTTGATGCGTTCGATGATGACGACGATGGTTTTGCAACGAAAACAACGGAAATGAGACAGAAGGAAACCCCTCTGAAGTCCTTGGTGTCATTCACGAGGAGGAAACGGAAAGGAGGGTGTTTTATGCAACCAACAGAAGCAGTGAAGGTTGGTGATGAGAAAAAGGCAGACGAGGAGGAGGAGGAGAAGAGGTGCAAGGTTCGCTGTACGCCGCGCGCGTCGGACGATGAACCCTTTTCGAAGAAGAAGACAAAAACGACGAAACATAAACAGATGTACTTGGATCTGGGGCAAAAATCGTTCGCGCACGCGACGTGTTCGATATGCGGGTTGATGTTTGCGAAAGGCGAACCGTCGGACGAGGAGTTACATCGAAAGCACCACGCGAAGTTTCTCGAGGAAAGAGATAACGCGTTCGTGACGGTGAACGTAAACAAGGCGAACTCGTTCTGGGTCGATGAAAGGAAACAGAATTGGCAGGAAGTAGAGATTGTAAGAAAAGACGCGCCGTCGTCGTCGGAAAAGTCGGAAAAGTGTCGCGTGTATCGCGTGACGAAAGGAGGGTGCGATCGACACGCGTGGGCGAAAGTGAAACGGGTTGCGAAGATAGTTGAAACAGAAATCGGGGCCGTAGAAGAATGGGTACTAGGAGGAGAAGAAGAGAATAAGGATTTACACGTTGTTGCGTTCGTGTGCGTGTCTTTCACGGGTGGGAAAGCGAACGAAGGAAAAATCATCGGCGCGGCGTTTTGCGAGGATGTCGCGGCGAATCAAAGAGAGGTGTTTGCGTCGACGAGGGCGGGAGGAAAGGCGGATGAGAAGGCACCGAGTGGAAACGATTCGTCCGCGGCGGTGACGACGACGACGACAACGAGTGCGAATGATAACGTTCGTGGCGGAGGGGTGTTGAAGAAAGGTGCTCGGATACAGCTTTCATCCCAAACGAGAGATTCGGTTGGAATTCGAGCGCTTTGGGTACACAAAAAATTTCGTCGCGCGGGTGTTTCTTACAACCTGTTGGAAAATTGTCGACGACGATTTTACGGCGACGCCTCCATGATTGGCTCTTCGACAATAGTGGAGAAAGATAGAGTGGCTTTTTCTCAGCCAACTTACCAAGGGGAGTTATTTATTGCCAAATACGCCGGCAACGGAGGCTTTCTCGTGTACGAATAATAGGCAAAGTAATAGCTAGGGAAACAAATAAACCACGTAGTCAAATGTAAATTGTAGATAGGATAGATAGATTTAGATGTTCAGTTAAACTGTGTTTTTTACAATATATATACGCTTTGTAGTGGGTATACAATCATGTTATGTTATTATCGCGTTCGGTTCAAGACGGCTTCTTGAACGGCGTCCTTGGTCGCTTGCGATCGACCGTCCATCTCTGTCAACTGTTCCGGGTCAATCGTCATCAACTGTTGCTCGTCGTTTTCTTCTAACACGTAACCGGCGCCAAAAACCACCGGAGACTCGTCTTCCATCTTTTGCGGTCTCTTCCACCCTTGCCCGGAGAAAGTACTCGCTTCCGCCATGATGTCGTCGTTGATCTTCTTCAACCCAGCCGTCTTCATGCCCTTCGCCTTGGCCGAAACTACTTCCGCGGCTAACTTTCCACCCAACACGGCACCTTCCATAGATCCGAGGAACTTCTGACTCGTCCAATCACCGGCTAACGTGAAGTTCTTGATCGGAGTTTCTTGCGACGGTCGGTACTTATTTCTACCCGGAACGGCGGCGTACACCGATCGCGGCGTTTTCACGACGGCGTGTTTCAACAACTTCGCGCCGACGCCATCCGGCGCTTTCTTCCCAATTTCCAACGGAAACAAACGCTCGAGTTCTTTCATGGTGGCGTCGACGATTTCTTGGTTCGATTTTGCGATCCAGTTCGTTTTACCGCCGGCAATCGGCGAGCACGGCGCAAAGACTAATTCGATCATAGATTTTTCTTCGTCGTAATATTCTTTGCACGTGGTAGACATGTCCGCGTAGACTGACAATAACGGCGATCGAGAAAAGCACAAGTGGTCGACGTTTTGCAACTTGCGATCAAACCACAAGTGAATGTTAATAACTGGGATACCTTCGAGTTGTTTCATTTGTTGGAAAAATGGCATCTTCGTCCACGGTTCCGGGCACATTCTCTTCATGACGTCCACCGGTACGGCCGAGATGAACTCGTCCGCTTCGATGACTTCACCGTTCGCCATCAAGATGTGTTTCACCGAATCGTCCTCGTTCAAAACCCACTCTTTCACGCGTTGCTTCATCAACACTTTACCACCGTTTTTCTCTATACTTTGTTTCATCGGCTCGCACAAACGATCCGGTTGATTACCGTCCAAAAATGCCATCTGCAAACCGTCCGTCTCGTTTAAGAAACGGTTCATCGCGGTCAACACGACCGTCATGGACAACTTGTCCGGGTCGATGAAGTCCAAAGCTTTAGCCATTGAAATGAACACCTCTTCGTTGATTCTTTCCGGCATGCCATACTTTCTCATAAAGTCCGTCACCGATAACTCGTCTTGCTTATCGATAAAATCTTGACCTTCAATCAACATCGGCAACAACGGCGGCGCGGTTTGTAATTTTTCCGGCAACGTCAACATCTTCTGGTTCAACAAAATTGCCAACCCAAAGTTCAACGGCGCCGGGATACCTTTGATGAAATCAAACGTCGTAAACTCCCCCGGCAACTCCTGCATGGCGAAAATCATCTTGTGCACCTTCCATTGCAATCGATCTTCGATGTCCAACTCGCTGAACAAGTTCATCATGTTCGGATACGCGCCAAAGAAAATGTGCAACCCGGTTTCAATCCAATCCCCATCTTTGTCTTTCCACGCGGAAACTTTACCACCCAACACGTCTCTCGCTTCCAAAACGATCGGTTCGTGACCGGCTTCGGCGAGGTACTTGCCGCACGCCAAGCCGGACAATCCGCCGCCGACGATGACAACTTTTTTCTTTTGTTCCGGCGACGCTTTCAAATCCGTCTGTTGTTGTTGAGAAGAAGATAGAGAAGAGAGCGTTAGTAATGTTTCGCCAAATAAAGGTTCGTCGTTTGCCCGCGCAGAGTAGAAGGAGTCAGTCGCAGTTGTCGCATCATCGAGCTCGCTCGTAAAATTTTCCTCTGTTTTCCTCCATTTTGGAGGAAAAAATCTCATCAAAAATCCTCTCAAGTTTGGATAAAATGGACTAAAAACTGCTGACGTCTTAACACGCTCTGAGGAATAAAAGGGACACCATAACTGCGTTTACGCGTGGTTGTCGGCGGAGAAACGAAAGAAAAGAGAAAGAGCAACGCGCTGAGAGAATTATTCTCTCACTCATTGAAAATGGTCGACGTACCGCGAATCGTTTACTCAAATCTCCCGCGATGCGATAGTTTTCTGTCTTGTCGATTTGCTCCGGTTTCGGGAAATCTTTCGCGTACACTCTCAGATTGTGTTTGTTCTGACGACGCGTTATGTTTTGTCCTCTCTTAGAAAAGGATGTGCTGAAACGAGGAGGAGAGAGGCGGGTGGAGGAGAGCATGGAACTCTGCATCGTGGTTGTGTGTGTGTCTATTCTCTCGGCGCGCGCGCGTATAAAAGTGACGCAAGAAGTTTCTTTAGGTGGCGTCACACGTGTGTTTAGGGTACATGTAGCGGAGTAGCATGGTATCGCATCTTTACAAAGCCTGCCAGATAATTTCGAGAGGTTCGTCTGTATCCTCGTTTGAGGATACTTTGTCTTCCTTTTCTTCTGGTTCGTCTTGTTCTTTTCCTCCTCTCTGCGGGGCTTCTTCTTCTTCTTCCTCAAAAGTCTGGTTGGAGGAATAACTTTGGTCGTCGTCGTCGTCGAAGCGTTCTTCTTCCTCTTTCGCTTTTACGCGCGCCGCTTCGGCTTCGGCTTCGGCTTTAGCTTTGGCTTCGGCTTCGGCTTTAGCTTTGGCTTCAGCTTTCAACTCAGCTCTCAATTCAGCTTTTAACTCAGCTTTCAATTCAGCTTTCAATTCAGCTTCGGCTTTCGCTTTTAAGTCAGCTTCGATTCTCGCTTTTTCCTCTTCTTCTTCCGCTCTTTCCTTCTCGTCCGAACTTTGCGGGTCGACGTTTGCGCCGCCGGCTCGTGGTGGTATCTCGTCGTTATCGTTCGTGTTCGAATCATCATCCGCGTTATTCGCAGTATACACCGGCGTCGAAACTTGTTCGCCTTCGATCAAGCTCACCTCTTCAAAGACGAACCCGCTTTTGGTTGTTTCCGCTCTTCGCTCCGTTTCCACCGTTCTCGTTCCTGGAACGAACTGTCCTTCCTCGGCGTAGCCGATACCGTTTGGATTCACCGCGAACGTCCCTCCGCACTCGGTAAACCTTTCGTTCGGTGCGAGTAAAGGGTTAATCACGTCGCACATAAAATCATCGAACAGTACACCCACGCTCGCGCTCCACCCGAAAATGCCGTCTGAAGTCACCCCCGTCTCCACTTCAACCACTGCTTCTACAAAAGTCGTCTGCAAAAAAGAACCGCCGAAGCAAAGAAAGAACGCGAGTCTCGCGACAAAGAACGCATCACGTAATCGTCGTCGTTGTTTCATCGTCGTTGGCATTTTTTATTCTTGCGCGTATTTTGTTGTTTTTTTCTTCTTTTTCTTCTCGTTCGTACAAACTCCAGCACATTTTTTGTGTTTAGGGTCTCATATTGAATTAGGGTTCAGCAACAAAGCGCCGTCACAGAGGCACCTCAATCTGACCGATGAATCTGCGTCACATCTCTGCGCTGTTAAGAAGACAAAGAAAACAAAGAAGAAAAGAATAATAATGACGAAACAACGAGCGTTCGTGTTCATCAAACCGCACGCGTGCGTGCCAAAAAACGATAACAATTTACTCTACAAACAAAAACTCGTGGAGACGTTTACAGAGAACGGATGTGAAGTCATCAAAGAAGGGAAAATATCTTCGTCCGTCATCGAAAAGAGGAAACTCATCGACGCGCATTACTACGCGATCGCGTCGAAAGCGACTTTACTGAAACCATCCGAGTTGAACGTTCCCGAAGACGTGTTCCAGAAGACGTTTGGAATCTCGTGGAAAGAAGCTTTGGAGAAGAACGTATGTTTTAACGCCTTGGATGCGTGCAAAGAGTTGAACGTGGACGCTTTAGGCTTGGAGAAGCGTTCGAGATTCGCGAAACGATCGGTGAAGTTTGGCGGCGGATTTTATTGCGCGGAAATGCTGAAAGAAGATGGAACGTCCATTTACGTGTTTAACGCGTTTTTTATGTCCATGCGATCTCAGTTTGTTGAGAAAGGGAAACAGATTAAATGGTTCGTCGTGGAATTCGACGACGAGACGTTGAAGTGGGAGGACTTCAGAGCGAAAGTTTTGGGCCCTACGGATCCGAAGAAAGCGCCAGAGACGAGTTTGAGAGGCATATTGTTTAAGAACTGGAAGAAGTACGGTCTGATGAGAAAACCGACGACTGGGGAGAACGGGGTACACGCGTCCGCGTCGCCATTCGAGGCGTTGGCGGAGATTGCGAATTGGACCGGGGAACCCGTCGACGAACAAGCGTACGGCAAACTCTTGATTCAACACGGCATCACGAAAGAAACTTTGGAGATGTGGGGTAAGGATCCACAGGTGAACATCAGAAGTGATGGGTTGAAAGGGTCTTTGTTCGACCAGGTGGAAGATATGGACAGCAAAGAGTGCATGAAAAACTTGATGCAAATTAACAAGTTGAACGAACCGGCGCCGCCGCCGCAACCGGTTGTTACGAAGAGCAGCTCTTCGAAGAAGAAGCAGAACAGCGATGCTCCGCCGACGCCGAAGAAGACAACGACGGGGACGGATAACGGCGACGCGAAAGCGTTGATCGGTGTGCTCGTCGTCGTTGGTTTGACGTTGCTCGCTGGTGGGAATAAGAAGGCGGCGAAGAAGGAGGATAAAAATGCGAAAGCGACGAACAACAAAAAGAACGGAAAGAAGTAAAAACAAACGCGAAAGCGAATGCGAAGAAGCGATATTATCAACGCAAACACGCCAATAATACTACAGACACTAATACATGCTAATAATATAATAATGCATGCCTTTATTAATAATACATTTTATTCCCTTACCTAAAACAAGTACTCTATGCGCGTATCGTCAACTCTTCCTCTTGGAAGAGCTTCGCGTACTCGCGCGTCTTTGCTGACCGCCGCCTTTCGCTTGGTTGTTCACCTCGGCTGAAAGCGTGCTCGACGGCGGAACTTTTGCTCGCGTTAACGCATTTGTTGTTGGACTAGAGGAACGTCTGTTTGGACTCGGTGAACGCGCTTTGACGAATCCACCTCCAAAGCTACCGCGCAAAGGCGAAAAGCTTTGATACCCCGCAACCACGTCTCCCCTAGAAGGCGAAGGGCTCTTGGACAAAGGTATCGGCATTCGAAAGCCTTTTTGCGTCGCGAGCGCACCAGTAGGAAGACCAGCACCGTTCGTATTCTTCGGACTGAAACCCCTCGAGCGATTTTGCTGTTTCTTTGGACGCGCGTTCAGCGACGTTCCAAACTTTGCCGAATTAAACGACCGTCCTAAACTTCTCGCGCGAACTCTGTTCAAATGGCCAGAGCTCAACGAACTCTTCGATTGGGGTCGACCGATAAACTCGCCGCTCCCGTCCATGGACGCGCTGTTCTCTTCCTCCTCGCTCGAATCGGCCTCGGAATATGATAACGCCAACTCTGATTCTGAGTTATCGTCCGAATCCTCCTCGGAATCGTCCTCGGAATCCGAATCGTTCCCTCGCCAAACGACGTACGACTCTTCCAAGTTTAACTTAGGAGCGGATTTACGCAACACGTACGGATCGAACGGGAAAAACATTTTCAGCGGACGTCGTCGCGATCGCTCTTGGTGATATAACACGCTCTTGTCCACGGCATCGTTGTTGGTGTTGTTCGTCTTCTCCACGGCAGCAGCCATTGCTTTCGCGGCGAACGAAACGTCGTGCCGAACGTACGCCTTATCGCGCAACTCGTCTTGAATCTTCTTCCGCTCTTCGGTTTGTTTCGAGAACGTGTCGATCATATCTTCGGTGAACCCCAAAATATTTGCCGCCGAGGCATTCTTAAGAAACTCGTGCACCACCGAAGGCAAGCACGATTGTAAAGGCTCCAACGTTGGCGCGTATAAAATTTCGCGCAAGGGCAAGGCTTGTAAGCGTTTCTTGCTTTTTTCGTCGTTATTCGCAATTTCGTCGCATCGATAACAGAGAATATACATGACTGCTTGACAGCAACTATCGAACGCGTTCAGTTCGACTTCTGACATTGCTTTCACGTTATTCTCGTGCACTTTGCGCATGAGCCATCCGCATACGGTTTCCAACGTTTCTACGACGAACTCTGCGCTGAGAAATTTTGCGCGCGCGACGAACGAGGCTAAATACGCCGCAGCAGCCAATCGCAACGAGTTTGCCTCGTTCGAATTGAGCATTTTAGCGACTAATCCATCTCGTAAAAGTTCGCACGAAGATTTATTCGCGTCGTCACTGTTTTGTTGATCACCATCGTTGAAATCCATGGAACAGAGATAAAATACGATGTATTGCGCAAACTTGGATTTTGGCGCGGGTAACAAGGTTGTGAAAAACGCCCTCGACACGAGCGCTTCTCGCAACCGTTCTATCGATTTCTTCGCGTTGCGATAGTTTTCATCTCCAGTTGCTGCTGCTCCTATGATTTGATTCGCACTCTCGATTCGTTTTTGCAAATATTCGAGGACGAGAAACATCATCTCGTCTAAAGCGTGCGCGGCTTCATCCGTTTCCATATTGTTGATGTTGTTGTCGTTGCTATTCCTACCGTGGTTATGATTCTGTTTCTTCTTACTCCTATTCCTGTTATTTTTTTCCCACGACGCTTTCCCGTTGTTTATGTTCGCGTCGTCAATCGCGGCGTTGAATTCGTCCAATTCAAAGATATCCTCTTCGTCGTTTTCGCGCGAATCCGTATCGCGATCGTCTCCGTTTTCCTCCCCGAACATTTCTGAATCTTCTTCTTCATCCTCCTCCTCCTCGGAAGTCTCGTCGTCGTCGAATCCTTGCTGTAAGTCTTCCCACTTGATCTCCACGTCAATCTCCAACGCTTTCGAAACGCACAAACACAAAAAGTCATCCGCCAACTCCGTATCTCGGCACTCAGCGGATTCCGCGCATCGGAACGCGCAATCTAAATACGCCGCTAATACCATCGCCGAACACGTTTTGTGCGGGAACATGTCGAATAAAACGTGCGAAAAGACTTTCACGCTCAAAGGAACCAACTTCAATATCTGCACCACCGAATGTACCGCTCTCTCTCTTCTTCTGTTCTCCACGTTCTCTCGCTCGCGATGCTTCGCCGCCTCGTTCGCTCCAGACACGCTGTTGTTGTTATTAAATCTACTCATGCGATAATGTCTGTCGTTTCCACCGCGCGACTCTAACAGCAACATCTCCTCTTTCTTCGCCTCCTTTTCGTCGCCAAAAAATGCCTTCACGAACGTCTTCATCGCGAATTGCACGCACGACCCTCCTTTCACCGTCGCCAAGTTGATTAAAAACTGACTCGCGCTCGCGTAATAGGCGTCATCACACGTCCTCAACGATACCGTCGAACACTTTTCTAAAGTCACGCGCTCCAATAAATGTTCGTGCGCTCTATATTCTACGTACGTCGCGTGCTCGGCTAACGCGTCCACCAACGCCACTACGCTCTCGTCTATTTTCTTCGCTACTGCTTCCTCGCCGGTATTCTCGTTGTTCTCGTTAATAGACGAAAACGCGTCCAATAACTCGTAATACCCGCCTCGTTCGTTCCGTTCTTTGCTATCCACCAAGGATTCTTTCACCCACGAGCGTAACGCTTTCATGGCTTCTTCGTTCACCTCTTTTTTTCTCCCTCCTTTCTCCTCTTGGCGGCTGCCAAATTTTGCGGACTTTACTCCTCCTTTTCCTCCTCCTCGGGAGTCGTTCGATGTCCCCACCGGAGGAGAGGATTGGGAGAGCGATGTCACGGAGGCGTTTTCACCTCTCACCTCTTTCATTTTCTTTGTCTTCTTCTTCGCGTCCGTTCTGCGTCGCACACGTTCTCCGTTTTCCTCCTCCAAAGAGCAACGCACAGCGCAGAGTAAAGATTCGACGATGAAGATGAAGACGCTTCGCTTTGCGCGTGAATGTGTGTATATATATCTGCTAAAAAGAAGACCAGACGCAAACGAGTGTATTCTGCACAGCGAGAACACAAACGCGCAAAAAGAGAGAGAAAGCGTCGGAGAGATCACTCCGTTTTTGTGCGAGTAGTCGTCCTTGAATGTGCGTCACACTTTTGACACTTTTTCCCGGGAAAACGTGAGAGAAAGACAAAAGAGCGAACAAACAAAGTTGCGCGGAAAAGCAGAGCGCGCAGAAGACGCACCTGAAAACGAAGTCGAGACGCTCGCGACGGGAGGTCGTTTGTTACGCACTCGTTACATTATGTCAACGCCGCAATTCCGCGCCGGGAACCCTCTGGCCCCGGAAAAAGGCGCCTTCCCGTTGGACCATTTCGGCGAGTGCGCGACGTTCAAGGAGACGTATTTGAAGTGTTTACAGGTACGACTCATATGTTCTCGCGTTCGATGTGTACGCGCGATGGTATCACGCGCTCACTCATACTAAACTCTTCGTCTTTCACGCGCTCAAAATGATGACTCTATATAAACGTTAAAACAGAAACAAAAATCGGACGCGAACAAGTGTAAGATGGAATCCAAATCGTACCTCGAATGTCGCATGGCGAAAGAACTGATGGCGAAGCAACCGCTCCACGAACTCGGGTTTAAGGAAGAGCAGAAGTCAGAAACAAACGAGACAACACGAGGAAGGAAAGAAGAAGAAAACAAAAGATCAACCCCGAAAGAAGAAGAAGAAGAAAACGAAAGGAACGGGTTCGTGGCCGGGGCGAGACGCGCGAGGCAACAGCAAAAGGAGTTCGCGGAGGCGGCGCGTCGCCGGCGACGCGAAGGACGGTACTAAGGAGGGACTCGAGACGACGTTTGAGACGAGCGCGAGACGAGTCGGGAGAGAGACTCTTTTTCTTGCGTTTTACTCTCGCGCTCTAAACGCACTCAAATCTTTTGCGCGTGGATCAGAAGCAAGGACGACGTAAACGACGGGCACATTCCCCTCGGTCGCTCTCTGTATCGTCGCGGCGCCGCGCGATACAGACAGACTCCAATCTTGCGAAAGGGGAAAGTGCGCACAAAAATCCCCACAAAACACTTCTTTGGACACGCGTAAAAGAATGACAGGAAACAACAGCAACAACACCAATAATAATTCTAACAACGGGATGATCGACTTATTGAGTGCGTTCGCGCAGTTCGCGTGCGCGCCGATCGTTTCTTTGCCCGGGTTCGCGGCCATCGCAACTTTGAGAGCGGTTCGAGATCGGAAAAAAATGTCTTCCCCGTTGGAAGTTCAAATTGGAAATGGAAATGGAAATGGAGTCATCACGAGATCGAATAAGAAGAACGCGGCGTTTAAACCTCCCATAAACGCACCACCACTCGTCGTATTCGGTCCGATGGTGAAAGACATCGTGCAATCCGTGCTCGTCTCGCTGGTCTCGAGACAGATTTTGAATACTCTGCGTGCTGATGATGGTGATGGTGCAAAGGAGAATAAAAAAGGAGGAGTTTTTGGACGAAAGGTCAACGCAAAGCGCAACGATGGGAAAAGGAGGCAAAGATATGAAGAAGAGAATTTCCGATTGGTGTGCGTGACGGGGACGTATCAAGAAGGGTACAAAAATCGCGAGATGTTGAATAGTGAGGATGGTAGGGAGGCGGTTTTTGTCGGGTACGCGTTGGTGAGAGGGTGCGGGTTGCACTTTGACGTGAAAGCGGACGACGACGAGGATGTTGACGAAGATGATACTTTATTAAAACAGAAGAAAGAAGAAGATGATGATGATGTGTACGATGAAAATGATATCGCCCCAGTGGTTGTTTTAACGAACGATGAGAGAGATGCGGTCGTGTACAGCGTGTACGCGGTGCCGTGCGATGCTCTAATTACAAACTTGTTCGATTCTGGTCTCAACGCTCGATTGATGGGCGTGTCTTCGGATACCGCGGCGATCGATTTAGCCGCGGTGGAAACGAGTACGTCTGTTCGAGTTGCGGCGCAAGCGAACGAAGGGTTTGGTTTTGCGTTGACGATGTTATCGTTTGCTCGTCCGAAGAAGAGTTCGGTGTGTGCGAGACCTTTGTACGAGAAGAGAGACGGCACGAGAGTGTACGCTTTCAACGACGAACAGTTGGAAAATTGCGGTATTACGAGCGGGAGTTCGTTGGCAAAGATTCGCGCGATATGCGCTAAAAGTAGCGGCGGAAAGAAAGAGAGTAATAGTACTACGGTTGAAGAAGTTGTGACTGACGTTGAGAATAAAACGGACGAAAATAATAACGAAGCATCTTCGTGGCCGATGAACTTGTTGCGCTCGACTGGCTTGTTCGAAACCGAAGGCGACGCCGAAGAAAAGATGAAAGAAGAAGAAGACGAGCTTCTAGTCAAAGATAAGAAAGCACCTCTGGGTGAGTCGTCTAATATATCGCAAAACAACAACGAAAACGTCGGGGGTTTCTTTGCGTCGTTTCTTTCGCCGGTGAACATTTCCGCGAATAAGAAGTCCTCGGCGGCTGGTGAAGAAGAAGAAAACCACAAATCTTCCTCGGCGACGACGCAACAGACGCCGGGCGCTTTGGGCGACCAGGTTTTATACCCAGCCACGGTCGCCTCGCCGTGGCCAGATGAATCGAGAGACGCCGACGAAGACTACGTTCCAGATTACGAAGCCGAAGATTTCGATTACGACGACGAGCCTTTATCCGGCGGCTCTTCCTTGATGGTCACGCCGACGAAGGAAGCGACGGGCGGTAATCGACGCAACGGAAGCTTTTACGAATCCGCGACGACGACGCCGAATGCCGAGAAAGTTCGAGACGAACCGCGACCGTTTGGTTCCGTGAATGCCGTTGCCGCGACGACATCTGTCGCCTCTACGTCCTCTCCAACTGAGGAAAAAGAAGCGCATTCGTCCGAGTACGTCTATTCGGTCGACTCCGAATCCGACGCGGTGTCCTCCGCGGACAAAAAATCCGTCGCGCGAGCCTTCAAAGCGTCTTCAAACTCGAATTGGGGCGAAAACAACAAGATTGAAAAAGCAATGAAAGAATACAAAATGCTCGGAGGCGTCGACGTCGCTCGATTATACACGCGCACTCGTGAAAGAAAATCCGCCCAAAAATCGATTGGTTTAGTAAACAAGTCGACGCGTCTGGTCGATTTCGCCAGTTGTCAAAGGGCGGTAAAATACGCGGAAACGTTCCATACCAAAGACGACGGTTCAGACGGTGGCGTCTTGCCCAGATCGAGGGCCGTGTGGTTCGATGGCCGCCGATGTAGGATGTAAATTAATGAAATAAAACACGCGTCGCGCTCTTTCGTAAACGCTTCGTCCCTTTCAACTCGATCTCGTTGCTGCACAGACACATTTTATCCAAAATTCTTTCGTCACATCTTCACTTCTGACTTTGTTCTCCCTACGCGCGAATAAAAAAACATGACCTTTTCCTCCTCCTCGTCTCTCTGGACGAGGACGACGGCGGCGGAAAGTGTGTGCCGTAACCACCATCGAAAGCGGCGAGAACATTTTGCGCGCTTCTTCGTTCGGGAAATGACGCGTAAAAGTCGCCGTCACGTCAGAGGAAAGAACAGGACGACGACGCAAAACTCGGCGTTGACGCGTGATGAGGAGGAACAGAAAACAGAAGGAGAAATAGAAGACACCCCAACGAACGACGACGACATCGCACGACAGCTCCACCGAGAAGCGTTATCCGTGCTCCAATGGCACTTGGTCTCCCGAACCGTTGCGAAATTTTGCGAAACCACTCTCGGACGACAAAAATGTGTCTCCTTGGCTTTGAAAAACACGCGCGAGGAATGCGAAGAAGAAATGCGAGTGACGAGCGGGATTTTAAAGCTTCTTTCTCGTCGCCGTTTACGTTCGGGTGATGGTGCTGATGATGATGCGTCTGTGTCGTCGTCGTCAAAGTCGATAAGAAACAGACGAAGAGATTATGGATATTTGGACGGCTGTTTCGAAGGATGTAAAGACGCGCGGATGTTTTTGGAAGGCGCGAAGAAAGGGCAGACGCTCAGCGCGGGGAGTTTCGTGGACGTGTACACGACTCTGGTAGCTATGGAAAAGGTGTGCGATGAAATATATATAGACGATGATGCGAGTGGCGCAGACGATGATGATGATGATGTGAAGGCGTTGCGGAAAGCTACGGAAAGCTTACGAGCGTGTCGCGACGACGAGAAAGTGCACGCGATGAGGAAGGAGATTGAACGGTGTATAAACGTAGATATTTCGTCCGGTGCGATACGAAACGACGCTTCGGAAGATTTAGCGCAGATTAGGTCGAACTTATCGTCCACGGCGAAGACGTTGAGGAAGACGTTGAACGATATCGCCAACGAGATGGCGCAGAAGAAGTTTGCGGAGCGGGCGCAGATCGTGACGAGATTAGGTCGCGAGTGTATTCCCATGAAGCTAGGATCGGCTGGTCAGCTAAAGGGTATCGTACTCGCGACGTCGGATTCTGGTGCGACTGTATTTAAAGAACCAGAAGAAGTTATCGCGTTGAATAACTTTCTCAGCGAATTGAAAGAGTTGGAAGAGATGGAAATTGAAGTCATTTTAAAACGGTTGACGAGCGAGTTGAAAGAAGTAGCCGATGTGATTCAAGAAGCGCTGGAGGTTGGAATGACGACCGCGGATTTAGCGAACGCGAAAGCGAGACACGCGAAATGGATGAGCGGGTCGAGACCCGTTTTCATGGATTCGTCAGCTTCTTCGTCTTCGGAAAAGAAAGTGTCAATCACCAACGCGCAACATCCTCTCCTGTTGGAAAAATATCTACCAAAGCTCCCAAACTTCTTAGGCGACGACGACGACGAGAACGATAAACAAAAAGCGTGGGAGAAACTCGCACCGGGGAGTTTCTACGACGAGAATGCCGAAGAAGAAATCGATAGCAAACAAGGACGCACTCGATTCGATTGCCGATCGAAAATCGTGCCAATCAACTTTCACATCGACGCGGAAGCCACGGCTGTTGCCATCACCGGTCCAAATACTGGTGGTAAAACGGCTTCGTTGAAAACGTTAGGAATCCTCGTGCTCATGGCGAGGGCAGGAATGTATTTACCTTGTGGCGGTGAGAGCTCTGAACACGGACAGCAAATTTTACCATTCGTGAGAACGGTCGCGTGCGATTTGGGGGATTCGCAAACTTTGCAACTTGGCGATGGTGGATTATCCACGTTTGGGGCGCACATTCGACGATTGAAACGCATTTTAGAATCCTCCACGGAAGATTCTTTGGTTTTACTCGACGAACCGGGTTCAGGAACCGATCCTCGCGAAGGTGCGGCGTTAGCAGTCGCCGTCTCCTCAGCCGTCGCGAAGAAGTCGAAACTGCTCGTGTTGACCTCGCACTTTGAAGAAGTAAAACAGTTTGCACTCGCGGTCGACGATAACGACAACCAATTCAGAGTAGCAGCCGTTCGATTCGACGTGGAAAATAACCGACCGACGTACGAACTAGTTTGGGGTGAAACGGAAGATTCTAACGCGTTGTCTATTTCGCGCGGTTTAGGATTAGACGGCGATTTATTGGAGGAGGCGACGCAGGCGCATGCGAGAATGATGGAACTGGAAATGCGCAACACGAAGAAACGTGAACAAAACTCGGATGCAAGTTTAGACGAAGAAGACGAAGATGCAAATCTTGCGGACAGTCTTCGATTGGAACGCGAAGAACAACGCTTACGGTTTACGCAAGCCACGGAAAATTTTGAGCGCGCGCAACAATTGAAAACAAAAGTTTTTCGAGAGACGAACTTTTTGCGAGAGCGAGTGAACATCTCAAAGGAAAGATTTGAGTTTCAATCCGCGCAGTCTATCGAAGAGGCAAAATCGAGGTGTGAAACAGCCGCTACGCTCGAAGAAGTTGAAGAAATAGTCAAAGAAACCTTTCCGGAAGGATTTTACATGAACGCTCGAGGCGAGATTGCGCTCGAAGACGACGGCGGGAACGCGTCTGAATACGTCCCAAAGCCAAAAGATAAAGTGCTCGTAAAAATGCTCGGCGGCGCGGAAGCCGAAGTCGTGAGCGTAGATTTAGCCGCGAGCGAGTGTACGGTTCGCATTGGATCGCTCGTGACGCGCAGTCCGTTGAACGGCGTTTCGAAAGCGACCGAGAAGCAAGTCTTTGGTGGTCGAAAATAGTACTTACTAGAACACACAAAATGAAAAGCAAAGAAGCAAACTGCGCGTACGAGGAGTCTCGTTATCTCTCGTCGTAGAACTACATTCCACTCATCTATCTGCCTTTACACAGTATTATACAATAATTTAGGTACCACAACTGACTGCCTGGTACCATGGTACTAGTAACTATACTAATCTAATCGTCCGACAACGAATTCGTCGGATCTTTTAATTTCTTTCGAATTTCTCGCATGCCGAATAAGTTCTTGACGATGTTCTCGGCTTCGTTTTCCGCTTCCAACTCCAACTGTTCCTCGCTCGCATCTTGGAGCATTTTCAACCTATGTTCCCGTCGTTTTCGTTTTTCCAGCTCTTTCATCTCTTTGCCTCGCTTACCGACGCGTTTTAGAATGTTCTTCACCGCAGATTTTTCGTCATCTGGATTTTCATCTTCCGCGCCGCTCGAATCGTCGTCGCCGAACGAAATTTCGTTGTCGCTCTCGTCGTCGAAGACCCAATCCTCGTCGTCGTTCAAATCGTCCACCTCGACGGCGTTTCCAGCGCTCGAGATGGTTCCAGCCACGACGTCCTCGAAATCTTGCCCGCCACTTACATCTCCCATCCCCGTTGCCGCGTTCCCTTCGCGTTTCTCGTAGGTGAGCATTTTTAAATCGTTCTGGGTCAACACGTCCGAATCTTTGCGTCTGCGTTTTAAAAGCGGTTTCCCGCCCGCCGCGTTCAATTTCGCATTCCTTTCCTTGGCCGCTTGAATGCTCGCTCTTTTGAATACATCTCTCGTTTCCTCTTCTTCGCGCAGTTTTTTTCTCGCCATACGATCGCGGCGTTTGATTTTCTTCGAAAGTTCGACGTCTTGTCTCGTCGCGTTGGCGATTTGTCGAAGCAGTTTTTCCACCGGATCCAAGAAATCCCAATCGTCGTCACACTCCGGGTCGTCGGGATCGTCGCATACCTTCGAGGCGTTGAAGAGATGGACTTTCTTCTTCTTCTTCTTCCTCCTCCCTCTCGACGTGCTGTCTTCCATCATCTCGTGAACTTCTTCTTCGTGCGCCTTGAGAACGTTGTGCAAATCCGATAAATCTTGCGTGTGATTTTGGTTCCTCTTTTCGATGTTGACGATAACCTCGCCTCTTCGATAATCTCGAAACTCTAATCGCTTCACTCGGTCGAGAAGTTGTTGCACTTTCGGCATCTCTTCGCCAATGTCCTTATTCAGTTTTGCTTGCGCTTCGAGAACATCGATCGATCGGCGCCAATATTCTTCGTTTTGAAACTCTCTACGTTTTTCCAAGTGCGCTTTCGAGCACTTCCCGGGCGTTTCGCGTTCGCACCTCGCGCGTTCTTCGTCTTCGTGGCTGAAGAGCACTAACGAGCTTCGAACCCATCGTCCACCGTGTAACTGCGCGTCTCGGCGTCCTTGAACGTCTCGAGTCTTTAAGCCCGCGCACTCGTCGAACGACCAGGAACCCATCAATCCTCGCTCAAAGCCGTGTAATTTTCCGTGCATGCTGTTTTCAATATCTATTTGCGATCGGTCGACGCCCCAAATTCGAACTTCGTCGATGTCGCCGTTAAAGATGGACGCCGCGTTACCGTGGTCGAGAATAGCACCGATAACGATCGGGTTTTGTGCGTCCCAACCTTGGCCTTTCTCTTCCTGCGCGCCTCTCAAAGTCCCGTTGATGAACATTTTCGAATACCCGCCGCCGTACGTCACCGCTACGTGCGACCAATCGTCCGCGGGTAAACGCACGCTCGAACGCAAACCAAACGGGGCAACTTCGCGGTGGAAAAAAACCGCCCCATTTTGCTCAACGTGCACGAAGAACTGTCCAACCACGCCTCTGTTGTACTTAGCGATGATTGTCCCACCGAAATCTTTCGATTTGCGAGGTTTAACCCACGCTTCTATGGTCATGTGTTTCGTTCCAGAAAAGTGTAGGGATTGCGACCGGTCAATCTTCACGTGCGTGTGATCACCCGCGTGCAAGGAAATCGCACAGCCCGGAATCCTCGACGCTCGCTTCTCGTTTCTTTGCAGCAACAAATGCCTCGTCTCGTTGGTCAACTGAAACGCTCGACTCATTGCCGAGCTTCCGCCTCCGTTCACTACGCTCTCCATCCCGCGAGACGACGATTCGCCCACTTCCTCTAAAACCATCTCCAAAAACTGCTCTTTATTCACAAACGCCTCGTCGTCTTTCGTGCTCCCTCTGAGCTGAAGAAACTGAAACGCTCTCGTCGCGGCTAACTTCAGCCCCTCGTTCCCGTACATGGAAATAAACCTCTCGTACTCCTTCCTCGTGATCTTATCGACGGCGTCTTTCGAGACTCTTTTCTTCCCTTTCTTCTTTGCGCTTCCGTATAAATTCTCTCGTCTTTTCTCCTCCTCCATATCCCTCGCAGTCGCGTTCAGCCCATACGGCATCGCCAGTTTCGGTAAAAGTCTCACATCCTCCGAATATTCAAACATCGACTCCAAGGCGAATCTTCTCCAAAACACTTTTTCTCTCTTGTCTCCGAAACGTTTCGGCCAAAATTCAACTTTCGTTTCCACCGAATCTTCGCCTTTGACGAGCGAATGCCCGCCGAATACTCCGTCGTTATTCTTTTCATCGTTTACGTCCGCACTCTTCTTCGTTTTCCTCCCGCTGGTGCTGAGAACAGGTCCTGAATCGAAATCGAAACCGACGATTTCGCGTACCGACGACGGGGAAAACAACGCGAAGGAAAAGAAGACGATTACGAGTAGCGTTAAGAGAAGGAGTGAGAAGAGTGTCGCACGCGACGAAACTCGACGATCATTTTCAAAGAATCCCCTCCAGTGAAAGTGTCGTTTACGTCGTCGAGGCATGGCGTCGAACGCCGGGTCGTCCGTGCCCATTTTCGTCGTTGTTCTCGCTTCTTCTTCGTTCTGAAAGTGTTATCTTTTCTGAGGAAAAATGAAGGCAAAAATGAAGCAAAAATGACCATACTTTACGCGAGAACGCATTCGCGTTGTTATTCTTCGTATTTTATTAAAACGGAGGCGCTTGCGTCATCTCCGCGGTTCGCTTCCCGCCTTGTTCTATTGGAATCTCTTTATCTTTGTATTCGTCTATGCGCTTTCGCGAGGCGTTTAAGACGCGTTCGTTCCATTTCTCGTCGAATCCAGGGAATAAGTGTGGCGCGGTGGTCCCGTTTGGACGCATGGCTTGGTCTAACTTCATCAACACCCAGGCGTCTAAAGCGGCGTATCTTCTGGCGTCGTCGATGAGCGGTCTTCGCGCCCACAAGTCGCCGTCTTCGACGGAGGTGTACATGTTTTTGACGCGTTTTTTCAAGTCTTCGCAAACGAGGATTTCCGCGTTGGTTAACCGTCGACTGACTGTTTTCGACAAGGACGGGAGGTGTTCGACTATTCCCCCAGCCGCGCGGCGAATGGCGATATCGAGTAATTGTAAGTCTAAAACATTTTTCAAAACCACGTCGTGTTGATGGAACAAAGCGTCGCTGTCCATTCTCACGTCGTACGCGAGTTTCAAAATCTCCTCGGATTCGATGATATCTTTCAAACCGCCGTCGGTGAATACTTCCTTCCCACCGATGGTCATCACGTCGATTAAAAAGATCTTCTTCGGAATGGCTATTTGTAACAGCGTTATCTTCCCCGTTCTCGATAATCGAACACCTTCGCAATCGTACGCGATGACTTTCGCTCGCTTCAATTCCAACACGCATTGCGTAAACGCTTCCGACGTGTACGAGTCGATAAACACAACCTGTTCGTCCAACTCGTCCAGAATTTCTCGACACTCTGCATCTTTCATCACATTCATTTTCAAAGCATTAGTATTGCCCTTGTTCTGTTCTCCTCCTTTCTTCTTCTTCTTCTTCTTCTTCGTGCTTCTTTTAATACCGTTGTCGTTGTTATTCGCTTCCTCGTCTTCTAAACTCGCTTCAACGCGATAATTTGGCAATGCTGATGATGCCAACGCGGCGAATCGATTGTTGTTAATGCTGTTATTATTATTACTCGTCGTCGTCTGCATCGTCGCTACAAAACCGCCGCTTTGCGTCGACGTTTTCGGCACCAGCGACCCGCCCACGCTTTCCCCAATTCGAGAACGAGAACACGCTTTGCACAGAACTGATGAGGAAGAAGAAGGAGAAGAAGAAGGAGGAGCAGCAGCGACAAATGATGACGGTATTGATGCGCTCATTATCATCGAAATCGTTTCAGTCGTCTTCTTAAACGGCGCTTGACAGTTTGAGCAGATGAGTTTCCGCTTCTTTCCCATTACAATTAGTGAGGACTATTGAGTACTATTCTACTGTTCATTTAAAATGTTATCCGGTGAAGCACCTCGAGCTCTTCGGGAGGCAGTTCTCGTACAGCTTTCGTAAGTCCGAGTACCCTTGGTCCTCGTAACACTCGCACACACCATTTTTCGCGTTGAGTCTGGGATAGGTTTTCGTCGTCTTCGTCCCCGCGCCTTTTATCGTTTCGCACCACACGGTGCCGCCCCTCTCCTCGGTCCACGCCGCGCGACATAAAGGAGGCGAAGAAGGACTGCTATTACTATCGCTGCTACTGCTACTACCGTCATCCTCGTAATGACTTCGTTTCGCTTCCTCGACTCTCTCCCAAAACCGCCTTCCTCGTTCTGTCTTATCCCCGTTTTCGTCGTAAAACCACCCGTCCCCTAATACGCCGCGCTTTCGATACGTCCCTCTCGAACCGCCTTCGCGGTAAAACCGAACCCACTTTTCCAGCTCCAGAACTTCTCCGTGTGAGAGTGTATCCACGTCTACGTTACTCTCTTCTCGTTTCCCGGTTAAAAACCCTTTCGTTTGATCGGTACCGATGAAAAAATGATACTCTTTGCCTTCGCCGTAAAAAGCGTCTGCTTGTCCTTTTCCTTTTCCTCCTCCTGACAGGTCGAACACTTCTCCGCACAGACTCAAATGGAGAGCCTTTTTTCCCAACTCTTCTCTCGTGAACACTTCGTTTTCCTTCGCATTGTTATTATTCTCATTCGTGCCGTTCCCTTCGTCGCTAAAACTGCCGTTCCGTCCTCTGAACCGTACGAGTATTGCAAACATCATCGTCCAAAACAAAACGGCAACCCATTTGACTTTGACGCTTTTGCTCTGCCTTTTTTCCCCCTCCTTTACCTCTGTTTCATCTTTTTGTGCGCCAGTTTGTTGTTTTCTTCGGCGAGCAACCCCGGCAAAGGAAGACATTTTGTTTTTATCGTTTGAGCAGCGCGGAGGAGAGAGTGAAATGTGTGAAAAACAATGGAGATATTTTGTTGTAGGGGCTGCAAGCAGTCCTCTTTTCGCCTTCACGCTTTGATGAAAATACAGTCGTCCTCGCGGGCGGCGCATTGCGAGTATTATTATTCTTAGTACATACGAAAAACGACTCTCTCTTTCTCTTGTTTACTCTTCTTTCAGTACCCTGGATTCAAAATACGCGTTGAGCGCAATCACCGCCGCGTGCGTTACGCTCAACGATTCGATCAAACGTCCCATTTTGTATTCGCAAACGGAATCGACTCGAGCGACTTGAGCGTCGGAAAGGCCGTCAGATTCGCTTCCAAAAACTAACGCAACCGATCGAGGGTGGTTTTCGAGTAATTGTTTCGTGCCGAAGAAGTGTTTTTGTCTTCGGTGATGATCACCGTCGTTGTTGTTCTTTTCCTCGTTCTCGTTCTCGTCTTTCGCCATCCACCGAGAGAACGCGACGCTTTGCAATACCGAACCTTTTCCTCCTTCTCCTTCGCCCTTTTCCTCCTCCTCGTTTTCTCTTTCCAACACATTTAAACACTCCTCTAAACTTTCAAATACCCTCGCGTTCCTCACGATGTGCTGCGCGCCTTTGCTCGCGTTCAAGCTCGCTCTCGAAATCACTTCCACTCTCGGTTTCACAATCGACAAGCTTTCGCATTCGAATGAACACATGGACCTGGCGATGGCTCCAATATTGGACGCGATTTTCGGTTCGCATAAAATCACGTGCACGTCTTTGAGCACAGCATCTTTATTTAAAACTTTCTGCGTTTGTATCGACCGACGGTCTATTCTTCCTCCGAAATAGGTTTTCGCTCTTTGCGCGAATTCCGTTCGCTTCACGTCTCGGGACGTTTCCCGTAAAGGTTGCTTTTCCGCTTTTATTATTCTTACGTCACAAAAACATGATTTATTCGAAGACGAGTTCAAAGAGACGAAAGTGTTTTGGGTGGTGAAAGTGCTTTTCATTTGTCTTCTCTCATCTTTCTTTCTCTCTCTCACTCTCTCTCTGACGTCTTACTCCTGTTGTCCAGTTCGTAACGAACTTGTTTAGGGTATCGTTAAAAAACCCTAAACCTCCATTTTGAACAAAAATTCAGAAGAGAAAAACGAGACACAAAACGAACGAACTTGAACGCGTTAATAAGCTACTTTTTGTCGTTGTTCTTCTTGCGTCGGCTGTCCCCTTTTTGTCTTTGCTTGTGTGCGTGTGTGTGTGTGTGTGTTGTTTCTTTTCTCTCACTCTCTTGAAAGCACAACACGTTTACGACGAGCACGTCATCTTCATCTCATCCAAAAGGGGGGAGGAAAAATTCAAAAATCAAGCAGCCAACGGGAAAAACGTGCACCAAATGTTAAAGCTGAAATCCCGAGCGGTTTTGGAAACGCCGACGACTGGGTTATCTCGGCAACTCTCGAAAACTGGGATAAATACTAGCAGTAATACTAATAACGAAGATGGCGGCACCAATAATAAGAGTTTGCGAGAACATGGCACGACAGAGGCTGATGATGATGATTTTGATGCGTTGAAAGCTGTCAACACCACCAACACCAACAACGAAAACTCGCAACAGCGACATGGAAAAGGAGCGCCAAATCCGCCGATAATTTCGCAGAAACCATCCATCCATCGGTACCCGGGCGCGTTTGGAAACCAACCGAGGTTTGCACCGTCGCAACAGCCTCCGCCGTTACCGTTTTCGCAAGATTTTGACGTGGCGGATTATTGCACGCCGGCGGATCAACAGTTTGAGTTAGTCGGGAACATAGCGTACGCGAATACGAACAAGAATAGCGGAGGAGGAGGAGGCTACGACTCTCAGCAAGGGTTACAACCGTTCGATAGTTGCGACGGGAAAGAAAATGGTGGCGTGAATGGTAAAGGGTATTTTAGCTCGATTGTACAAAACACGACGAACGGGAAACAGTTTGGCATGCGTTCGCCGGTGGCGTTGAGCCCGATGCGACACAAGAGAGCGAGGTTGGGGTGTATCATAGATTCGCCGAACGTGAGTCAGCAAATGTACAACAACAACGAATCGAGTCGAGGTGCATTGGACGTCATCAACGGAACTGGTGGTAGTTCTGGTCCTTCTGGTTTGCGCTTTCAGCAGCTGTCTTCGCAACAGATGCAGTTGACGCCGAGAGAGTCCTCGCAGCCGTTTACGATTAGCAGAGCCGGAAGTCTTCCGCAAGCGTGTTTGCAGTACTCGCAAGGCGCTGGCGGGAATAGAAATAGCGCAAATGCACACAACAACATGTTCGAAGTGCCACCGATTCCAAACAGACAACAACAACAACAACAACAACAACAACAAGGTGGCGGTGGTGGTAGCGCGAACGCGACGAAAAAGGAAAAGTTGCTCCAATCGCCGCCGATATCGCGAAACGCGTTTTTACGAGACGAAGAACAGGCGAAGGAATTACCCGCGCATAGCAGACGAATAACCAATAACAACAACGGTAGCAATAATGAGGCAAAGGAGAACGCGCAAATGCTTCGATTCCGATCCGAGTTTGCGGATTTAGGACTCATCGCCAAAGGCGGATTCGGGAAAGTTTCCAGAGTCGTTCATCGATTGGACGGCAAAATGTACGCGGTCAAACGCACGGAGAAGAAGTTATACGGCGAATCCGAGAAAAACGACGCGTTGAGAGAAGTGCACGCGATGGCGGCTTTATCTTCTTTGAATTCGCCAAACATCGTACGATATTACACCTCGTGGATGGAATACGACCATTTGTACATCCAAATGGAGCTTTGCGAACGCGGCGCCGTGAAATTCGGACCGGACGCCAAATTTACTAAGGACGAAGGCGAAGTTTTGTTAGTCGTTCGCGATGTAGCTAACGCGTTATCGGTCGCGCACGAGTCGGAGGAACGCATCGCGCACATGGATGTGAAACCGGATAATATTTTCGAATCGGAGAAAAAGATTTACAAGCTAGGGGATTGGGGACGCGCGACGTCGACGTGCGGTGAGAAGCGGAGAAAGCTTATCGGTGGCGCTTCAGAAATAGACGGTGATCAGAGATACTTAGCCAACGAAGTGTTAAATGACGATTTTTCAAACTTGGCAAAGTCAGACGTGTGGAGTTTAGGCGCGACGGCGTTGGAGTTGTTGTTGGGGGAAGCGTTACCGATGAACGGCGACAAGTATCGAGCGTTGAGAGATGGGCGGTCAGTGAATGAGAACTTTGAGGATTTTGGTTTAAGCGAGTTTTCTTGCAGCGAAGAGATGAAGGCGTTGTTGAAGTTGATGTTGGCGAAAGATCCGGAATCGAGGCCGACGGCAAAGGAAATCATGGTAGAGTGCGAAAAGTTGCTTTGTTTGACGAGCGCTATGGAGTCCTCGATGCTTTAACTAAGGAACTTGACATACTGTAGTTGTTCTGATTGTGTTGTAAAAAAGAGACTTGTACTATCACACACATATCATTAATATGATTGATTCCTTTCTGAATGCGTTACTATTACATATTATATACATACAAACACTTTCAAATGTGCTGCTAAATCGTAATGCGCGTCTTGTAATCGCGACTACCGTAGGCAAACGCGTTGCCGCAAGCGATACGCACGCGCTCTGGAGTACACGGTAAATCTAAACTAAACGCTCCTTCGTTTTTCTCGTTCTCATCTTCTTGTCTCGCGTAGTATATCGCATCTTTCACGGCGAAATATACCGAGTTCCCGAGTAAAAATGGTGGTTCACCGACGGCTTTGGAACTTTGCACAGCTCGCGGATTCTTGGAATCGTGTAATAAAGTGACGTTGAACTCCTCCGGAACGTCGTTGGCGGTTGGAATTTTATACGTGCCTGGTCCTCTCGTGAAATTTACGCCATCTTTAATCCATTTATGTCCGTTTTTCGAATCGCCGTACTTCAACTCTTCCAATAAAATCCAACCTAAACCTTGCGCAAACCCGCCTTCGACTTGGCCAATATCCAACGCCGGGTTGATCGAATCGCCAACATCCATGACAATATCAGTGCGCAAAACGTTCACATCGCCAGTCAAACAATCGACTTCGACTTCTGAACACGCCGCACCGTAAGTGTAGTAATTAAACGGTTCGCCTTTTCCTACGGACCAATCCCAGTTTAGATTTTTCGTGACATGCCAACCGTGCGCGGAGAGATCGATGCGTTGGAAATAGGCCGAGTTGACGATGTCTTTAAACGACGCGTCTTTAGCCATTTTCTCTCGAATTGGTTTCAAGCGTTCCATGATTTGCAAACACGCGTCCTCGGTGGCGTCGCCGTACATGTCCGAACTCGCCGAAGCAGCTGTCGGTGATGCGTTTGGTACTTTCTCCGTGCTCGTCTCGAGGACGTGAACATCTTCGAAACGAACGCCCAAGTTTTTCGCGGCGATTTGCGCCACTTTCGTAAACAAACCTTGTCCCATTTCGACACCGCCAATAGAGACACCAGCGGTACCGTCTAAATAGACATTCACGAGTGCACCAGCTTGATTCAAAAACAAAGCGGTAAATGCGATGCCGAACTTGGCCGGCGTCGCGGCGAAGCCTCTCTTTTTGAATTTACTCGTCTGATTGAACGTTTCAACCGCTTTCCTTCGATCGGCAAAAGATGCTTCGCGCTTACATTTCAACTCTTCCCAGCAACTACGAACTTGACAGTCGATAAGCTTTTGTCCGAAATGCGTGAGGTCTCCTTCATGATACAGATGGTTTTCTCTCAAAGCATCAGGCGCGACGTTTAAATGTCGCGCGACGTCGTCCAAGACAGATTCTCCAATCATGATACCTTGCGGACCACCAAATCCTCGAAACGCTGTGTTTGAAGGTAAGTTTGTCTTGCAACAGTAACCTTCAACACGTAAGTTTGGAATGTTATACGCGGAATCTACGTGCAAGATTGCCCTATCGAGAACAGATGAACTTAAATCGAGCGAATTACCCGCATTGTTGTAAATTTTAACATCCAGCGCGAGTATCTTCTCACTCTTCACATCAAAAGCCACCTTCCAGTCGCCTCGGAAACTGTGCCGATGGCCGGTGATTTGCATGTCAACATCGCGGTCTAAAACTAAGGAGACTGGCCTACGCAAATGGTACGCCGGTACAGCAATTGCGACGTTCATGAATCCCGAGCGCGACTCTTTCCCTCCGAAACCGCCGCCTAAACGTTTCGCCTTACACGTGACTTTATTTCGAGAGAAACCTAAACAGTCCGCGATGTACGCTTGGTGTTTCATCGGACACTGCGTGGACGAAATCGTGACTACCTCATCGTTGTCGGTAACTTCTACGACGCATGCGTTCGGTTCGAGGTAGAAGTGTTCTTGACCGCCGACTCGCGTTGATCCGGAGATGATTTTGATATTTTCTTCCTCGTTTGCAAAAATATCGTCGACGTTTCCGGAATGCAAAGCGTGTCCAAGAAAACCTCGCATGCCAATCATTTCGTCGGTGTAATATGATTTTTTCGCAATCGCGTCTTCGATGGATAAAATCGGTTCAAGAATCTCGTATTCGATTTTCACCGCAGCCGCGGCTCTCAACGCCAACGCTCTCGTTTCCGCGACGACGACACCGATGACTTGACCAACGCACGTGACGTATTCCGTGGCAAAAATCTCCTCGTCGTGTGCAATCGGGCCGATAATGTTGGTTCCATTTTTGGGAATATCTTTCGCGGAAAAGTATCCGAGCACGCCTGGGATACTTTCCACGGCGCGCGCGCTGTCCACCGAGAGAATCTTTCCGTGCGCGATGGTAGATAAAACCAAAGCGGCGTGCACGCACCCTTCAGGTTTCGCGGCGTCGTCGCAATAGATTGCTTCTCCAGACGCCTGTATATGCGCGGATTTATGCGCCAGAGGTTGTCCAACGACTTCACCGTTTGGCTTTTTCGTAAAATATTGCGCTCCAGAGACCACCGATTGTCGCTCGTTTCGTCCGAGAGAGGAAAGTTCGTTTTGTTGAAGTTCGTATATAGAAGAAGAAGAAGAACTGTCCACGACAGTTCTCAAATCGCTCACGCAGTGTAAGAAAAACTTAAACGCAAAGGATTTTGCGAGCGTGATTCGATATTGGGACATCCCTCCGGGTGCGCTCTCGTCCACAAAACATTCCTTCTCAATTGCGCTCATGAGAAAATCCAGCGTTTCTTTCGTCATGTGTTTCCCGACCATCCCGTTCGCTGTCTGTGAACAGAAGATTGTTTTGAAACTCAAGCCTCCGAAACCGAGAGAGAAATCTAAGCATTCACCAGTACTCGTGTTAAAAAGTGCTCGCGCGCCACACGTGACGATGGCGATATCGTCCTCGCGCCTGTGCGATTGTTTGTACTCGTGAAAATACTCTTTAGTCGTCGCCGCGGTAGTTCCGGTGTAGTCGGTATCGTTGAACGCTTTCAATTCGACTTGCTTTAAGATTTCGTCTGGTTTTAAATCGACTTTCCTATAAGCTAAGAAGAAATCTCTCGCTTTCACGTATCGATCCCCGCCTTTCTTGGACGTCACAACAAACATAGCGTCTAAAGCTAACCATATTGGGTTCAAATCTGAAATCGGCGACCCGGTTACGATGTTACCGCCGAGCGTGGAGACGTTTCGAATTTGCCTCCCGGCGAACCATTTCAATTGTTTGGAAATAGCTCGGAATCTTTCCACTTGAGAAGCTTCTTTGCCGCAACACGCGCGCTCCAAATCCGACAGAGAAATAGCCGCTCCAAAAACAGCTTCGCCGTTGTCGTAATTCATGCTAATTCTATCGAGTTCTTCGATCGTATTTCCAGAAACGTGAATGCGTCTCGGGTAAAGAGCTTTTTTAAACTTGATTTCAACGCCAATTTCCGTATTTCCGCAAACAATCTTAGACTCGTTTCCAGGATATGCGTCTCGCAAATCCAGTAACTCTTTCAAACTCGTCGGTCGGTGCCATTTCACGCCGTCGTTGTGCACGGAATCTGTAATCGCATCTCCGCCGTGAAACGCGAGCGCGGCTAAAGGTCCGGTTCCTGCTTTCGCGCGTCGCTTTAATTCGATCGGAAACAATGGTTCTTTGATTGCAGCATTAGTAGTACCACCATTCGCTCCGTTTTCGACGTTTCTGCTGCTCGCATTCTCATCAGTCTTTTCACCGTCGCCGCCGCATCCGTTCGTGCACGGTTGCCCGGTGCTCGCGCATATAGGCACCGTCCCGTCTGAAACTTTCACGGATTTCTTAAACGAGTTCGATACGTCCCCATCGATAGTTTCTTGCGAATACACCTTATTCTCCACGAACGCGTCCACGAATCCTTTCAAAATAGGCCTGTATCCGGTGCATCTGCACAAGTTCCCGGACAACGCCTCCTCGATGTCGTGCGGCGATATCAACGCATTTTCAGCAGCGGTATTCTTGCTTCGCGCGTTTAACAACAACGCGTACATGGACATGACAAAACCGGGTGTACAAAACCCGCACTGCGACCCGTGCGCGTTCGCGATGGCCATCTGCACTGGATGCAAGCCATCCCTCGCGTTCCCGAGGCCTTCGATCGTAATCACGTGGTGTCCTTCGAACGCGTATATCGGCGCTAAACACGCGTTGACCGCTTTGTGCGCGTACGAAAATTGGTCCGTCTTTTTATCATACCCCGTGATTGAGGACGCGACGACGGTACACGCCCCGCACCCGCCTTCGCCGCACCCGAGTTTCGTCCCCGTTAAACGTACATCGCGTAAAAACTCCAGCAAAGTGGTTTCCCCGATGCCGTCTCGTAACTCGTATCGTTTTCCGTTCACGTATATCGCCGGCTTACTTTTTTCCTCTTCAGATGAAGAAGACATACTGTTATTACGTGTGTTGTCTGTGTGTGTATACTTCGCCTATGCTGTTTGATGTGTGTGATACGAATAACAACAACACACTTCTTAAAGCTTACGAAACCTTCTTTTCCGCAATTCAAGGAGACTCTGTTGAATTCTAACAACCTTGAAAGGACACACACTTTTTCTAACGACCAAAAATTTAAAAAAACCCTAAATAACAAGTGAGTTCATTTTTTTTTTGTCGAGGTGGCACCCTCTGGACCTTTACTGAGACTTCTGTCTTCTCGTTTTGGATATCATTTTGTCATCATCATCATCATCATCATCACTTTTCTAACGCTCTTCTGCACATCTCTTTAGTCAACGCACTACTACTAAAAAAAGTAAATAATAATAAGTAAAAATGGCGACGAGACAATGCTCCAAACGCCTCTCGTCCGCGATGATGATGCGTTCGCGATTTAATACTGCTTCTTTAGAAAGCACTTCAAGCATCGTCGGGACGATTGGACGAACGAGTAATCATCCACTCGTCGGCTCGCAACAAAAGAGACACTACGCGGACGACTCGAACTTGAAAAAGACCGTTCTCTATGATTTTCACGTGAAACACGGAGGTAAAATGGTCGAGTTTGCCGGGTTTTCGATGCCGATTCAGTACAAGGATTCCATCATGGAAGCGACGCAACACTGCCGAACGAAAGCGAGTTTGTTTGACGTGTCCCACATGCTCGGGTCGTCGTTTAAAGGGAAGGACGCGGTGAAGTTTGTGGAATCGATTACGGTCGCGGACGTTAAAGGTTTGGCCGACGGGACTGGGACCTTATCCGTGGTGACCAACGACGACGGTGGGATCATCGACGATACCGTGGTCACGAAAGTGAACGACGAGTGGATTTACGTCGTCTTGAACGCCGGGTGCGCGGATAAAGACAAGGCGCACATCAACAAACACTTGGCGAAATTCGATGGCGATTGCAAATTCATCGAGCACTCGGACAGAAGTTTGTTCGCGTTGCAAGGACCGAAGGCGATGGAAACGTTGCAAAAGCTCACCGACGCGGATTTGAGCAAGTTGTACTTTGGCATGTTCAAAGAGATGACGGTGTCCGGACAACCGTGCTGGGTGACGAGAACCGGTTACACCGGCGAGGATGGTTTTGAAATCTCCGTCCCGGTCCCGGGAACGTTGAAATTGGTCGAAGACTTGGTCGGCGACGCAAACGTTCGTTTGTGTGGTTTAGGCGCCAGAGATTCTTTGCGTTTGGAAGCCGGTTTGTGCTTGTACGGCAACGATTTGAGCGAAGAGACGACGCCGCCGGAAGCCGGTTTGACGTGGACCATCGGTAAAGCGAGAAGAGACACGTTTTCCTTTCCGGGTGGCGAAAGAATCCGCAAGCAAATTGAAGAGGGTGTCCCGCAAAGAAGAGTCGGGTTTGAGTTCTTGGAAAAAGGCGCGCCGGCGAGACAACACTCCAAAATCTTAGACATGGACGGCAAGGAAGTCGGCGAGATTTCCAGCGGCGGCTTTTCCCCGGTGTTGGGGAAAAACATCGCCATGGGTTACGTCCCGAAAGCGTTGGCCAAAGCCGGCACTGAAGTGCAAGTCGAAACCAGAGGCAAAAAGACGAAAGCAGTCGTGAAGAAGATGCCGTTCGTCAACACGACGTATTACAAACCGTAATAAAAAGATCTCGATGAAGAAGACGAAGACGAAGACGAAGAAAGAGAGAAGAAAGAGAGAAAAGCGACAAAAAGAGTTTTTCGCCAAGAGCGCTCGCTTTCTTCTTTTCGTCATATCACCACTGCTTTTAGTGTTCTTGTTGTTGTATTCACATCCTTTGTTTCTACCACTACTCATTTTACTCCTTTTACTATGACTATCACTCCTACTGCTCCTACTACTATCATCATCATCATCAACAACAACACCGTGGGTGCTCAAATTGCCGATTTCAAAGCAATCAGCAGATCGGCAGCTATTTAAAATTTATTCAAAATCTCCTCATAATTAAAACGAGCGCGCTCGTTTTTCCTCGCCCTCGCTCCTCTCGTTTCAACTCGAAGCATACAACACGCGTATTACGATGACGACGATCGAGGCTCCGGAAGCGCTCACCGAGCAATTCCTCCATTTGTCTTTGCTAGAAGAGATTTTACCCGACGAGACGACGCTTTCGGACGATCAATCCGTCGCGATTTCAAACATTCTCGATGGCAAGAACTGCTACGTGTACGGCCCAGGAGGTACGGGGAAGACGGTGCTTTTGAAAACCGCGGTGCAAAAGTTACGGGAAGAGCAGAAGAAAAATGTCGCGGTGTGCGCGACGACTGGAATTGCGAGCGAATCGATCGACGGTGTGACTATTCACTCCCTGGCGGGATGTGGAGTTGTCGAGAATATACACTTTCTCGGCCTCAAGGGAAAGGCCAACGAGACCCGAAGAGAAGTTATACAAGCGTACGACGTGTTGTTTATCGACGAGATTTCAATGTTGAGTGGAGAAATGTTCGATCGATTGAGCGAACATTTTGGAATCATACGCCAGAACACGACAAAGCCGTTTGGTGGGCTGCAAGTGGTCGTATTCGGCGATTTTCTCCAACTTCAGCCAATCCCAAAGTTGGGAGTTAATAATTCGCGTTTGAAAGCGGTGTGTCCGGCGATGATGTTAGATCGAGGATTGTGTTTTCAATCGTTCACGTGGGACATGTTGGAGTTCACGTTTTGCGAGCTAAAGAAAGTGTTTCGGCAGGAGGATGAGATATTTGCAAATTTGTTGTCTCGCGTGCGAAGAGGTGAACAACGAGCTGGAAATGAAATAGTTGAATACGTTGAGTCGCAGAGAAATATCGGAAGTGACGATATCCGACGATTTGAAATGAAGCTCTTTTCCAAGAATAAAGATGTGAACGCTTTCAATACTCTGAAACTAAACGAGCTCAAGACTGAAGCGCAGATTTATAAAGCGATTGACAGCGAAGAGCCGTGTGTTGATATCAGCGACAATCGATACAACGACTATTGTAAGAGTTTGAAAGGCAACTGGATGTATTTAAAAGAAATTCGAGCGGAAGAAATCGTCGAGCTCAAAGTTGACTGTGAAGTGATGATGTTATTAAACACTTCTGTCCCAGGAACTACTGCTAGTGATGGTGAGCCACGACGTTTGGCAAATGGTTCTCGCGGCAAGATTATAAAATTTGATATTCCTGATGAAGAGGCGATGAAGTCGCACGTGGAAAAGCTCGAAAAAGAGCCGGATGCCAATAAACATGATATCGATTTACTTAACAGGCAGCTCGACTGGGTCAAGCGCGCTGCTCAAAAGAAGCAAAAGATTCCGTATGTTTTATTCAAAGGTTTCGAGGAAGCGATACCGATACTCCCGATGGAATTCTCGTTTGATACCTCGGGTTTAGGAAAAAACGTTCGTCTTCAAATTCCAATAAAATTGGCGTTTGCGATTACGGTACACAAGTCGCAAGGTATGTCGTTGGACTCTTGTTCCGTAGATGCTTCGAATGTATTTGCTCCTGCGCAAGTTTACGTGGCACTCTCAAGATGTCGATCGGCAGCCGGTTTACAAATAGAAAACTTGAACTCGTCTAAAATCAAGGCGCCTCAGGACGCGCTCGACTTTTACGACCATCTTCGTGACCCAAATAAGTACCCTCCGAATACGCACAAGTGGTGGCAATACTCTCCGATGATGAACGAGAAGGAAAAGGCCGCGAACAAGATTTTGCGTCAGTATTACGAACCGATTAAGGACGAAAATGAAAATGGATGCTTCTCTGAGTTCCTTTCCGTGAAACATAATCGAATGGGAAAGCGAGCGGGGGATGAACTTCTTAACGAAGAACCCGACGCGAACTGGAAGTGCAAGGCGTGTAATAACAAGAGGCAGTATTCGCTCGAGTGCTGCTTTCTTGTGAGAGAACAAGTCGCCAGAGACTTCGATACAGACGTATTCCGTGAACCGTGGTCGCAAAGGAGAAACAGTTCGGTTCATACTCCACAGACGACGGAGCCGCCGAGCTCGTTACCAAGACCCGATTGTGACGATGAAGATACAAGAATCGCGACGAGAACGACGACAAGGAGTAGGTCAGAGGCTGATGACGAAGACGACGGAGATTTGGAACACATCATTAAACGTCAACGTATGCGGCAGGAGCTCGAGACGATAAATCTTCAAATCGAATTAATGGAAAGAAGAAACAGACTCGCGCAACTCCAGGAGAACGAGACGTGAGTAGCGAACGCAGATTCACGCATTGACTTTTAAATATACATGTAACTTATTTACTTTTCATATAACCCTTCCTTGTGTTGTACATTTAGGCGTATTTGATTGCGCGTTGTTCTTGTTGTTGTTAAAACTATTGACTGCTTATTCAAGTAAATTCCCGCCAAAATTCAAAAAATCATCCTCACTTTTCGTCGAATGTCGATTTTCCTTCGAACAACAAAGAGCAGTCCCATCACGAAGCGTTTCACCTCGTTCCCTCTGTTTCGCACTCACACGCACGCGACTGCTGCCTCGACTTTTCGAAAGAGCACGAGAACGATGATGTCTTTATCTCGCGCGGCGGTGCCTGCACCCCCGTCGATTCGACGCACCAGTGCCGGTGACAACAACAAACAAGATCAACGAGTGAGAGGCGAGCAAGTTCGAACGTTCGCGTTCGGGGCGAGAAAAGCGCCGAAGGGACAACTTCCCGAGCGCGAACCGAACATGGGTTTAGATCCAGAAAACGCGCAAGCTAAGGTACGCTCTTAAGAGCGCTTTGAGCAGGATGTCTCTCTCGATGATGATGCATCGATGTCGCGCGTGTTTTCAAATCGAGACGATCTCTTCTGCGAGATATTTTTCCCCAAAGCGCGATTCTTTCTATTCCTTCTGTGATGTATTCGAGCGCTTCGAGAGGGAGAGAGAGAGTTTATGAGCAGACCAAACGAACGCTGACATGTGTTATTACATCTTTTATTTCTCTTTTCAATAAACAACTCTTACAGAAAAAAGCGTTGGAACGCGTACTGGGCGAAATCGACTCCACGTTCGGGAAAGGGTCCATCATGAAGCTCGGCTCCGCCGGACAGGCGAAAGTGGCGACGTTTCCCTCGGGGGCGATGACGTTAGACATGGCCTTAGGAGGCGGACTACCGAGAGGCAGAATCGTGGAAATTTACGGTCCAGAGTCCTCTGGGAAGACGACGTTAGCCATGCACGCGATGGCGGAGATGCAAAAGTTGGGCGGCACGGTGGCGCTGATCGACGCCGAGCACGCGTTTGATCCGGACTACGCCAAGAGGTTGGGGTTGAACGTGGACGATTTGGTCGTCTGTCAACCGGAAACTGGGGAAATGGCGTTGGAGGTTGTTGATACGTTGGTCAGATCAGCCGCGGTGGATTTGATTTGCGTGGATTCTGTCGCCGCTTTGGTGCCGAGATCGGAAATCGAAGGCGAGATTGGTATGGTCCAAGTCGGCGCGCACGCGAGGTTGATGTCGCAAGCGTTGAGGAAGATTAACGTAAACGCGGCGAAAGCGAACACGACGATTTTATTTTTGAATCAACTCAGATCGAAAGTTGGGGTGATTTACGGGAATCCGGAAGTCACCACGGGTGGTAACGCGTTGAAATATTACTCCTCGGTGCGTTTGGACATTCGAAGAAAAGAAGTCATCAAAGGCAAAGCCGGCGAGGACGATCTCGGGACGAGAGTGAAAGTAAAAGTGGCCAAGAATAAAGTCGCGCCGCCGTATAAAGTAGCCGAATTTGACATGATGTTTGGCAGAGGTATTTCCAGCGAAGGGTGCGTTTTTGACGTCGCGGAATCCACCGGCGTCATTGAAAAGAAAGGCTCGTGGTATTCCTTCAAAGGCGAACAGTTGGGCCAAGGTCGCGAGAAGAGTTTACTCGCCGCGAAAGAGAAGGAGGGTTTATACGAAGAGATTGTTCGATTGACGCGAGAAGCGATCGCGGCGAAAATGGGTTTGTTATCAGGTGAAGCTTCTGTTTCTTCTTCCATGGACGAGGACGATGAAGATGAAGACATGTTCGAGGAGGAAGAAGAAGAGGCGATGGCGGAAGGCGGCAACGTCGCCGCTCGCTAAAAGCTAGAAACAATTTTCTTGTAAACTACTATTACACACTTAAGAAACTATTATATTCTATGACTAAATACTACTAAAAGTCTCTCGTGTATCTCTCCGCATCCGCACCTTCGCGGAACGAGGCGTCGCCTAGCATTGTTTTCGCGTCGAGAATCTTGTCCGCTCGAGACACTCGTCTTTCGTTATACGCGTCCCATCCATCTAATTCACGCAGTTCTTCGATGGTGACTTGATTTTGTTTCAAAGACAGTTCCGAGAGCCGGTCGCACTCGCGTAAAACTACGGCAGGTATGCCTTTTTTATCTATCTTATTCCCATCTAAAATGAGCGATTGTAAACTTTTCATGTTTCTAAACGCGTTTGGAATCGCGTTTATGCGAAAATTGTTCGCCAGATTTATATGCGCGAGCGTCGTCTCGCTGCCGACGAAGTAGTGTTCGATAGATTCGCTAATTTGGTTCCCACTCGCGTCGAAGCGTTCTAAAGGAGGACACGATTTGAAAAAGCTCGAAGGGAACGACGTTATCTTATTGTTCGATATCTTCAACTGTAACGGAGGCCTCTTGCTTTTTTCTTTATCTTCGTCTTCTGAAGGGAGACTGTTGACGACATCCATCGCGCCGATCAAGTTGTTGTTGCTCAAGTCCAAATACTTCAAAAACCTCAAGTTTTCGAAGAGAACTTTGAAATCTATCCCCGCGCTCTCGATGGCATTGTTGCAAAGAGAGACGCGCGTAACATTTTGCAACGCCGGCAACGTGATGATTGAGTTTGGCACGAGTGCGATTGCATTCAAACTAAAATCGAATACTTTCACTTTGGCGCTTTCACGTAAAGCTTCCAAAGCGGATGTGGGCAACGCGTCTAATCCAGAATTTTGCGAGGAACAAATGCCCGTTTTCTCCCAGTTGGAAGATTTATTATTTGCGTTATAACTACTTTCCACACCTTTACTCTTCCTTTCTTTCGCCCTCTCGTCTTTCTGCGCCATCATTTTCTCCTTTGCTTCTCTTCTCCGCTTCTCGGCGACGGAACTCGCCATCGCGGCGCCCGCCGAAGTCGATCCCCCTCCTCCTACCAGCGGCGCCCCATCGAGCAGCATCGCCGTGACTTTACTCCCTTTCTTCTTCACCACCTCTGCGAATATCTTCTTCCCGTCGTCAAAAGCGGTGAGCGTCTTCCCATTGACGATCAATTTCATCGTTCGTTTCAACGCGTTTGTCTTTTCCTCAATCGAAGAAAACACATCGTCCACCGTTGCGTTTGCATCGACGTCAAATTCAAACCGGTCTTTATTTCGCTTCACTTGAAGCGCAATCATTAAATCTGTTGCGCGATTACGCGATTTCCTTTTGTTTCTTCTTCGCGTTCGCGTCTTTACACGGATCGCACGTGACGACTTCTTCGTCCTCGTTTACGATTCGATTGCACGAACACTTTTCCCCGCACACGCATCCGTAAAAACCACACGCTTTGTTCGTGCACTTCCCGTTCGGGCAGGACGATGAATTCGATTCGTAGAACACGTCTTTCTTTCGCTGCAATTGAAGTTGTTCTTCGACGAGTTCTTCCTTCGTCGACATGTGTTTTGTGAACAAGCTATCGCTCTTTTTCTCTCTCTCTTTGTTTTGACGCATTTCGAAACAAAAATACGCGAATGTCACATGTCACATGTTTCTTTGCGTTTTGATAGTACATAACAGCAGTTATTCATATTAGTATTAAAACGAAGGGTGGTGTTTTTACTGCTACTTTTCGCGGCAGAGTAAAACGACATGCGTCGTCGTCAGTCGAGCATTGGAGTATTATTTTTCTTACAGCAATCCCGCGCACGCGGCGGCGGAGGCGACGGCGGTCGTCGCGACCACCTCCCTCGATTTTTTCATCCGCTTTTGCCATTTCTGTTTCCGTTCGATGCGTTCGACGTCGTCGTTGATCCCATCCCCGTCCGCGTCTTTCCCGAACACGTTTAAAGCGTGAAACCTTTTCGAGAATTCATCCTTGACGTTTTCGATTTGTTCCCCTGTGATTTTTTTCATCTCGCGTTGCACGAACGCGAAGATCAGCGGCGAACACAAAGCCACGATTGGCGCGACGATAAATTGAACACCCATATGAAACCCGACGCCTTTCGCTGCACCTTTCGCGGCTGTTTTCCACAGCGGCCATTCCATTCGCGAAAAATACGTCCGCGCGAATCCTTGAAACTCGCGCTTATCTAAATATCCGTCGTTGTTCTCGTCGTAACTGCGCAAAATATCGTCTATTGGTTCTTTAATCTTGGGCAGTTTCATGTCCTTTCCAGCCATATCTTCCAATTTCGCATATATAGCTTTGATGGCGACTTTCAATTCCGCGCTGTCGAGCTTTTCCGACTCGTTTCCGCCGACGTTCCGTTCGCTGATCCCCGCGCACGTGTGGAAGATATCGTTCAAGACGAACTCGAAATCTTTGCTCAGAATCAAATCCAAAAACATTTGCTTCTGCGACTTCACGTTCGATGCGTTCTTGAGGGTTTGTGCGAGCTTTTCTTTCGCTCTGATGTTCGAGGATTCAGAAGACGAAAGCGATGAATCATCTTTGTTGTTGTTCTTCTTCTTCTTTGCGCCTCCTTTGCCGCTCATGTTTCTTTTGACTTTAGGGAAAATATCTTCACTTTTCTTTGTGAAGAAAAACGTATCTCAAGTGTACACAAACTCAAACTCAATATGGGTGGCGCAATGTCCATGCCTGGCTCCGGGCCTTCCGTGGAAGACGTCGTCGCGCTCGCGAAAGGAAAGTCTGTGCCGTATGCGATTCCTTTACCCGTGAACGAGGTATGTTTAATGAGTATTATATATATACGTAATGTTGCGTCACATCGATCCCGTTTTGTTTTATCCATTTTGTATCTATGTTTACGCGAACGCAATAACGACATAAATACTACTCGTTACCATTCAAACAGAAAAACACGAAAGTATACTTCGACTTAAAACTCTCCAACGATCGCCAATTCGAACGGTTAGGCCGCGTCGTCATCGAGTTGAAAGAAGATTCGTGCCCGAAAACCGCGGAGAATTTTAAGCAGTTATGCACCGGAGAGAAAGGGTTCGGGTACAGCGGAAGTCGATTCCATCGAGTGATACCGAACTTTATGTGCCAAGGCGGCGATTTTACCAACGATAACGGCACGGGAGGGAAATCCATCTACGGGAAAAACTTCCCGGACGAGAACTTTGAGTTACCGCACAACGGGCCGGGGATTTTAAGCATGGCGAACGCGGGACCGAACACGAACGGATCGCAATTTTTCTTGTGCACCGTCGCGACGCCGTTTCTGAACGGGAAACACACCGTCTTCGGACAAGTCGTCGAGGGATACTCCGTGGTGAAAGCGTTAGAATCCGTCGGGTCGCAATCGGGTGCGCCTGCTTACGACGTGTTCATCGAGAAGTGCGGCATCGTCGCATCTACATCCTCGTCCTCGTCGAATAAAGCGCGAAAATCCAACAAAGTCTTATCGACGCCAACCGTCCCGCGAAGATCCTTTTCCTCCTTCGCGACGACGATGAAAAGCAGCAGCAACAACAGAAGAGCGTTACAAAAAGCGGCGTTAGCGTCTTCCTCGAGAACTTTTCGCGTGGCTGCCGCGTGCGTTTCCGTAGTCGTTTAATGAACATTTACCGTCGCCTCTCTGCGTATTTCTTTCTTCTTATCGTGCTTACAAACTCGAGAGTTTTCCTCGAAAAGACTTTGAGAGAAAAACGTCCTCATAAAAACAACGCGCGACTTTGAACACGAATAACACAGCACTCACAAAGAGACTGATACTACTAAAAGCAGGAACGATTCGTATTCGTACCATTATTCCGTCGTTTGGTGGTTTTTTCGCCATTTCTCGCTTTGGTGGTACGGCGGCGTTTTCGGCGGCGACATCGAGATCTTCTTCGTGTCTTCACCATTTTCGCGGGGAAAAGTTCATTGAGAGGAAGGAGAAGATGACGATTCAAACGAATGCGGGACTCTCGCGACTCTCGAACGAGAACCACGAGCAACACGAGACGACGCGAGAGGAAGAGGAACACAACATTCTGATGCAAGAGGAAGAGAATACGACCACTACGAATACTAAAGAAGAGCACTGGGCACCTTTGCACGAGGACATCTCCGAGCTGCGCATAGCGGAAGGCGTCGCGCTCGAGGCGAAGGTGTACGGAGACGAAGACGCGCCGGTGCAAGTCGTCTGGGGACACGGGTTAGGGTCGTCCATGACGAACGAGGATAAGGAGTCGCTGTGGAACTTTTGGGACGTGAGCGAGAGAGGGGACGCGTCTTCCGCCGGGAACGGGACGGCGACGACGACGTGCGACGAGGACGGGAGCGACGGAAGCGCGAGCGAGGAGGAGGAGGAGGTAGGTTTAGAAAATTTAGAAAACTTAAAGGATGAGAAGGTGAGGATTGTGCGGTATAACGCGAGAGGGCACGGGTATTCGTCGCCGGCGGAGACGAGCTCGCAGGCGAAGTGGGAGAACATGGCGGCGGATATGTTAAAAGTGGCCAATTTGAAACAACAAACGAGGATTAGTAAGAAAACGGGAAAGGAAAAGAAACAAAAGTTAATTTTAGGTGGCGCGTCTATGGGTGCGGCGGTGGTGCTGCACGCCGCCGTTCAACGCGGGGACGTCTTTCCCGACGGCATGGTGTTGGTCATACCGCCGACGATTTACGAACAGAGGAAAAAACGAGAGAAAAATTTAAAGAAGAAGGCGAGGGAAGGACCGCCGCCGCCGCCGAGGTTGAGAAAGCCGAGACCGATTTTCGACGGCGAGCCGGAGGAGGTGTACGTGCCGAGAGCGACGGTAGAATTTGGCATGCGAGATGAGTCGTACGTGGCGGTTTCTGTCGGCGCGGCGCAATCCAATTTACCTCCGCCGGAGGAGATTTCCAACGTCGTGGCGAAAGTGCCGTGTTTGCTCTTGGCGTGGGATTGCGGCGATAAGACGCACCCAGTGAAGAGCGCGGAGGAGTTGAAAAAACTGATTCCGCACTGCGAAATGCACGTGGCGAAGACACTGGAGGATACCGAGCAGTGGCCGAGGATGATTCGAGACTTTATTCGAAGCATTTCGCGATCTTCGGAAGGAAATGTGGTTAGAAGAGAAGGAGCAACGGTTACGACGATGTTTCATGATAAAGATTACGAGACGGAGGTGACCACGACGGATTGGGATACGACCGATCACGACCGATATTAATAATAAAAAAAACTAGAAACAACATATAGCGCGAAATACTTGCTTCAATGTGATATACAAATGATTACTGAAATGTAGCGATTTCTTTCTTCGGTGTTTATTTGTGTCTCTCTCTTCATTTCCTCTCAAACTTACTCTGCCTGCTAAGGCGCCCCGGCGTTATCACGCCTTTTCCATGCGTCGACTAAACTCAATTGTTTCGTATTCCGCGCGCGCGTTTCATTTTGCCCCTGTTGTTGCTGAAATCGCTTTGGACACGATTGCTCGTGGACACGAAGTTTTTCAGGTCGCGTTGCTGGCCACTGAGCGCCGCAGAAATTACATGCAATTGCTTTTTTACCATGCACCTCCTTCGTGTGCCTGGTTAAAGCAAAATTCGTACCGAAACCGGCGCAGTTTTTACAATCTTCATGTTTGCAAAGGAATTCTTTGTCTCGTAAAGTTCCTTTTTCAAAGGCTTCTCTTCTGGTTTCTATTATCCTCTTGTCTGATGCAATGTGCCTTTTCAAGTTGGATTTATTGTCAGTCAAAAAGTCACAAACGCCTTCGCAACCTGGAACTTTACCAAGTGGACAACAGTAGTTAAGTTTTCCATCCACGATCCTCGTACCCCAAAAGTTTTCCTCCATCATTTTCTCCCAGTTTATTTTTGCTTCCAATGCTGGTTGTAAAGTCTTGGTATTCGTGTCTCTCAAAAAAAATTTTTTTTTTCGGTCATTAGCGAAAACTCCTACCTTGAACCCAAGAGCGGAAAGATCCTCGTATTTACTGAACGGTTTTCTGCTCAATGCCATGAACAAATCACCAAAGGTTTTGACGGGGTTTTCATCCGATGATAACTCTTCCGCGCTCGCGAGAACACGCTCGATGCAAATATTCATCGCGTTTTGAACTGTCTCGTAATTCCCATAGACGCCTTGACGTTTTTGAATTATACCACGGTACACTTGAAACGCTTTGCTACTTTGGACCAATAATGACTCCAATAGCTCTTGCTTACAACCGCTTCTATTCATATCCATGCTACTGGTCAAGGAACCAATCGACAGACCAGACCAACGGCCGCCAAACGCATGGCAACATGGAGCGCAGCTGTGCGCTAAAGTTCTTTCGAACCATAACCTGAGCCGGACACGAGTTTCACTGCCAGCGAGAACGTCTCGCACTTTCGCAGAGTGGACGATTATGAAAATGTTGTACTTCTGACACAATTTTGCCAACGCTTCAGCACTCAAACGCATCGCCTCTACAACAATTTTACCGGCGATTCCCGCGTACCCTTGTTTGGGCCTCGCGCGAACGTGTAAGTCGATCACTTCATCGCGTGGAATAAAACCTTCGTTGTTAGCCTTCCAATGTTTCGGGCCAATGGAAGCCAACAGATCAGAACATGAAAACAGGACGTATTGTATATTCTCGTTCTCGTTGAAAAACGCCTGTTCTGCGGTGCAATAAAAAAGATCGAACAACGCGAACTTCGTCGTGCAACATCCGCCTTTCGGATCTGATTGCACCAAACCTTGTTGATGCAATCCGGCCATGCACCCGTTGAGAATGGTGGATTCAACAATGTTCTCACGGCCTTTCTCCATCATGATGTCCGTGTACTCACTAGCTCGGAGAGTTCTCGTTTTTTCGGGAGCACCTCTTTCAACCACGATGAGCCAATGAGTATTGTGTGACAGAAACGAGTCCTCGTCTCCCATCGCCTGCCAGAATAACGCGTCGCCTAGGCGATGACGCTCTTCCAACAACTGCTTTGCAATCTCGCGCTTAATATAACGACTCGAATTCAAATGAATCTCCTCACAAGTGTCGTGAAAATTTTGTCGTTCCTGCACCCAACGAAACCAGCTTTCGTCGTTGAGATATTGCTGCCGATGAATGATTTTGTCGATTTCTATCGAGAACGTCAAGAAATCAATCACCTCTTTCTCATCGTACTTCAGCTGAAGAGGATCGCAGCCCGTAATTTTTTTCAACAGTTCTTCTCGCTCAGAAACACTCGCGTCATTCCACTTTGAAACAAGAGATTTGAACGCGATCCCGCTGATATTTGCGTCGCTCTCGTCATCATCGGGAGTGGTAAATGTTGAAGTTGGTGGCTTCGCCGTTCTTCTCTTCGCCTTCGACGGTGTCGTCGTCTGAGTCGTCGTCATCCGCAAAGAAGAAGAAGAAGAAGAAGAAAACGATGTAGAGAGAGGATGAGCGTGCGACGACAACGGTCGCGCCTTCATTGCCAAACCGCGTACAAACTCGGATTTCGTTCCACTCTTCTTGGACAACGACGACGACGACGACGACGTCGCCACCGTCGTCTTCGGCTTCTTCCTCGGCGCCAAAGAAGGCGAAGGCGAAGGCGAAGGCGCCCCGGCGTTATCACGCCTTTTCCATGCGTCGACTAAACTCAATTGTTTCGTATTCCGCGCGCGCGTTTCATTTTGCCCCTGTTGTTGCTGAAATCCTCCGCCTCCTCCCGCGGAGAATTTGGTGGTGTTATTATTGTTGTTGTTCTTCTTCTTCTTCTTCGCAAAATCGCCATCACCATCGTTCGTCGCGCGCTGCGCTTCGTCTTCATCTGTTTGTTTTGAAAAAGAAGAATATCACGGCGCGGTTAACGACGCGCGGAGAAGAAAATAGAATCACATCTTTCGCGGTTGTCTCGTCGTCGTCGTCGTCGAGTTTGTTCTTTGATATCGCGCGCTTTTTCTTTTCGATGCGTGCGCCCGAAGAAAAAAGTGAAGAGAAGAAAAGAAAAAAAAACAAGAATTGCATGTGAACGAACGAATCTCTCTCTCTCTCGCGCTCGAGTTTTCGTCGATCGATGCAGAGTCGATCGACGCGAACGAAAAAAAGCCCTCTCACCAGCGGCAAACTCGGCCGCGGTATTCTCTTCATACGTTTGTGGCATCGTTTGGCTTCAAACTGCCACACCGTGTTCTTTGTTTTTTGCTCGTATAGTTTTATGAGCAAGCACGAGAGTATGAAGCGACAACGTCGAGAGAGAGAGAGAGAGAGAGAAAGAGAGAGATCGCGAACGACGCGGTGACTTGGCGGACCGCCGCGAAGAAAAATAAAGAACGAAACGGCCGCGAAACGATAGAACGAGTTTTACCTGATATCACTGTCGAGTTATTTTCCGTGCCGAGCGTCGCGTCCATGGTTAAATCGCTTCTCTTTCTTCTTTCCAGTTTAAAGCGGAAGGAGGAGTTTTTGAGGGAAAAGAGAGATACAGTTTTTTGTTTGCGTGTATTTTGTGACAAGACAGCAATAGAGATGAAATAGAACCAATTTTTATACGGAAATGCGCATCAGGGAAAAGCACGTCGGCCGCGTGTCTAAACGTCTTTTCTTCTCTCGAGACGAAAAAAAAAATACCGATTTTGCTTCATTTCAGGAGAACATTTTAGAAGAAAAAAGTGCCGAAAACGGTACTGCGCATTTGCGAGCGCTCGCGCGGGAAAATCCTAACATCAAACATTTAACTTGCCATGTAACGATAGACATACACAAAAAAAAATGGACATTGGAGGTGCGAAGTATCGATCTCTATGTAAGCAGTACTAGTTAGTACGTAGTTCCTCTTGGGAGCAGGTGATTTCTTACCCGTACCTGTCGAATGCGAATCGACCGCTCTACCTACGAAGATTACGCGTTTAATCAAAACAACAGTGGTTGGAACACGTCGCACCATGTGAGCTACACCCCCGCCGGAACAAAAAGGGTCAAAAATAACAACTATAAAAACAAAATAAATAAAAAAAGATGAACCTTAAACGATTCGATATCTACTGTTTTGCATATCTTTTTCCTTTTCCTCTTCTTAAACCACACGTTTAAATACGACGACGCTCTTCAACAAGAAGCAAGACTCCTGAATACAATGCGCGCGATTTCATCTGTATCCTCCGTTGTTGTTGTCGCTTCGGCGGCGCAAAATACGAGAAGAAGAAGAAGAAGTTCTTCGTCTATTTATTCCGCTCGCAATTCGATCGCATTGTCATCATCCAAAAAGATGATTCGAGTCACCAACAACAATTCCAATCAAAGAAAAAGAAACATCAACACAACAATCAAAGCGAAAGACGAAGGTTTCGAGGTTCCGGATTTCGTCAAAGACCTCATGAAACCTCCAGATTCCTCCATCGCCGCGCCTGGATGGTTAGCCCCTCTTCTCGGTTTAGCCAAAGAGTCTGGCGAATCCGCGGTGGGCATCGGATACGCTCTCATGATTGTCACCTCGGTGTTCTTTTCGCTCGTATTCGCGGTGATTGGTTTGCCTGGTTTCTTGTGCGCGTTGATTTTCGTCGGCGCGAGCGGGTACACGTGCTGGCAAGCGACGCCGTATTTGAACGAGATTGTGAAAGAGGTGGAGAGTGGTTTTACCGATGATGACTGAATTATTTTATAAGTCAAAGTTATAAATAACAATGTATATTAAGAACGTCGTTCCCACGGTTTCCCTTCCTCGTCCTCTCTCGCCGCCATCCTCTTTCGAACTCTGTTGGCCATGACGACCGACCGTATGCCTTCGAAATTCTTCGTGTCGCAATTCGAACATTCACATCCATATGAGTGCTTCTCCAAGTCCTTTTTACTCAACCCTTTAAACAACATGGTATCGACCAAATCGATGTATAAACTCGGGCCATCGTTCGCTAATCCAATCTTCGCCGTTCCTTCCGCCATGATGTCGTCCTCGCTGTGAGAAAACTTGTACGTTTTGAAAAGCGACTTAAACGCGTCCAAGCTATACGCCGTGGCTAAGAAGGAAAAGCAAGAAAACATGTCGGAATATATCGAGTTTGTTGGTAATCGTCGCAACACGCCCACCAACGAATACTCTTCATCAGCTGCTGCGAGTAAAGCTGTGGCGTAATCGACGCTGGCTAAAATGCTCAAGAAATACCCAAACGCGACGGCTAAGCTCGCGTAGGTTAAAATTTCTGTATTTCGCATCGCTCCTTTACAGTGCGTGCAATACTTCGTGTGCATCTCCCATGTGTCGAACAGTTTCGATTCGTCTTTTTCAATTTCCGGCATCTTATCGTTCCCGGGTTTCCACGGAATCGGACCGTTTTTACGAAACCATTTGTAAAACATCACCGTCATCTTATCCGCTCCGGTTGGTATGAACACCTGATCTTTCCATTTTTCGCCCATATCCGCGTCCGGAGACTCTTCCATGTGCTTCTTCATCACAATTTTCTCTTGCTGATGGAGTAAAACCATGTCTTGGTGTAAAAACGTCGGGCCTAAAACGTGCGTCATCCACGCGGGAGAAGTCAACGTGAACAAATTCAGTTTAAACCATCGGTGTTTTCGAACCTGAATATCTTCTTTAAACTCGTTTCGTTGACAGACGGTCGCGACCAAGTGTCGACGTGCTCGATAACGTACATCCAACGTCGGGGACTAGGGCTCCACCGATGGCTC